>NC_056739.1:1575150531-1575293031 GCF_019279795.1 Protopterus annectens | reverse complement strand
CCTTTTGTTGTCATGACACCTATACTTTTTGGTATGTTCATGCTTCATGAAAAGATCAGTCAAATGATTTTTGCAAAGTGCACTAGGGTCAGGCAGAATTCATCAGTATCATATGGCTTGGTAGGAATAAGGACTTCTGTAACCATGCTGATATAGAGGCCTGCACAGTTTGTAAGAGTGCTTTCATGGCAGCTGACTGATCTACTGAAATATCTTCAAAGTATGCAGAAGAAAGAGTGTAACAAAACTCTATACACGTATCAAAACACACTGTTGTGCAGAATATGCATTTGTAAAGCAAGCAAAATGTTGTATTATGACACCTTTGTACCTGATAAAGTATGCTTTGCAAAGAGTTTTAAAAGTACCTGCACTGATTTGCCAGGAGTTGCTTTAGAAGGGAAGCTCTCCCAGCAAATTAACAAGGGTGAGAGTAATGTCAGAAAAACAAACAAACAAAAAAACAAAAAAAGAAAAGCATTTAACAAAGGCCTCTTTACCTAAATCAGCGAACTCACAGAAAAAACATTGCAAATGATTTATATGTAGCACGTTCCTAAAATGTTTGTACATATGACAACATAAACTGCCTTGAGGTTTGATTCCTCTCTCAAACAATATAGCCTTACATTGCTGTTTCAAACTGCACTAACTATGCCTATTACAGCTAGAGAATATTTTAATTATGCAACTTTATATACTGCAATAGTCAGTAGTCATTAATATTTCCAGTTTTGTAGGTCTCCCAGGCATCCTTACTAAGGATAATTATGTTAGGTTGATTTGTATTTGCAGAACTACATCTGTTACATCCTTTTCCTTTATTTATGAAATATGTCATTTGTCTTTCTTTTGCTATCTATGCTGTAGTACCTCTTTATTAATGTAATGTATTTTATAGACCATGGATATATTTATTTCTGATTTAAAAGCATTGCTGAAAATTTTAGCATTCACAGAACTAGAAATAAAAAAGAAGTGACAAAATTTGTATGCATCCTAAAATGCATGTAGTGTGTCAACCCACAAAGAAAACACAGGAAAAAATGATGATCCATTGTAATGACCAAACAGTACAATTATCATCACAGAACATCCATGTGTGTACTCAACTTATATATGTACACATGGACCACCATTGTAAGACTCATTACTTGTACAAAAGAAAAAAAATCTGCACATAATAGAACATGTTAACCCATTCCCAATACAGACCAACACACAGGACAGAATACGGAGTGAGAACAGCTATCATATGGAGGATGAATTAAGATGTATAAAAAGTTAGTAAGAAACCAAGCTCCATACACATTTCAGTTTTTCCCAGAAAGGGCAGACTTACCTACCAGTTTTGCAGCAACTGTTTTTCTGTTTTCTAAGCATCCATCTCTTCATATCAAATGACATCATAAATAATTCATGCATTTTACAGTGTTTAAGGACCAAATTCAATTCTCATTTTAAAATTAATACAATATTGCAGTATCATTCTATTAACTCTGTTTGTTCTTCAGAACTGTTAAACAGCAGGTTTATTGTATGGTAATTGGTATACAGAGTATGATTATAGTTACAAATTACAGTTAAATATGGATTTCATAACTTTGTATTCCAGTCAGTGTAAATGGACGTAAGCAGATAAAACTGTGCACTGAATCATTTTTCGTAGGAAACAGTTACATGAAAAGAAAACTGCCAAAAATGTTAACTACAGTTATTGACTGGAATGTTGCAGAACATTAAGCATTCATTTCAGACTAGTTTGCAGGGCATTGAATCTTGGTTATATTCTATAGTATGAGCAGCATCTTTGGCCCTGACCTAGTATGACTGCCAGCAGTAGCAACTTAAGTAAGTTCATTGCTATATCATTCCAGTTCTCCAAAAAGCAATCATCTCTGCAAAACTGAGTTTTGAACCTGAATAGACCTGGTGCACCTTCTTGAAGTTCTGCTACATTTAGCTGTAACAGTACTTTTTTGCCTATAATTCCCATTGAATACTAAACACTAGGGGTGTAAAATGTCAGCTATATTGCCTTGTAAATTCTGTTAGACACTTCTTTCATAAAAGCTTGGCATCCGGGAAACAGGAACTTCTCCAACTGGAAAAGGAGTTGTTTAACCATACAGATGCCTAACAGCACAGCAGGCATAGTTCAGATTCTGCTTGAAAAATATCTGGTATCCATAGACTTGGAAAGCTAGCAGTGTAGTTCAGAGTATGTCACTGAACGTTAAAATTATCATCCAACACAGCCCTTCTGCTCTAACATGTGTTAAAAAATTAGCCATCCACTTCTTTTCTATACTAGCATACTTATCCTGCATGGAACACATCTGTAAAAGCATGAAGGATTGTTGAAGGAACCTCCATGGTTTGTAACATTTTTTAACAGGTAGCCTTCAATCTATTCATATTTGGAACTCAGTTTCCCAATATGCCATGGTCCTGAAAAAGAATAAACAATTACCTTCTCAAGGTGTGCTTTATACCTTTCAGAAACACAGAGCCACTCTTCTTTTTTTGCATACCCAGCCCTTAACTGATACAACATGTGGAGGTGCTGCATTTTACAGTGATGCACCTGCAAGGTCCTTCATCTGTCTGGCATCTTAATGCAGAATTTCTGTTTAAAATTCTTGAGGGTCTTGAAACACTTAAGTTTCATGAACACTACATTTGCTCAGCATCAGATATCTGCATCCCTCTGATTTTCCCTCTGCATATTATACTCATTAATATAAAATTGGGATTTCCCATATCTGCTAATAAATTGTTGTTTTTTTTCCCTCTTTTGGACAACTTTAACTTTCAAATCACAATTTTTTTGGATACTATCAGTAAAATGCATACAGGAATATAAACAATGAGCTGTGGCAAGTGATGGTAATATTCTCCTCCTGGAAATGACTCTTTTGCCACATATTCCTACACAGATAAAGGATTCCTCACAAACCCATAGGAGGATTCACATTCAACAGAGATCTCTTATCGTACAGTATCTTAGGCCTGGGTTAGCCCAGAGAAATTTGCAAAGCACTTCACGTAATTTGATCAGCCATTTAGTGACAGACACCTAAGGTACTCTAGTAGGGTTGCCACCTTTTAAGTGGGCCAAAGCGGGACATGGGGGTGTGACCAATATGACACTGGCCACACCCTCTACCATGACATCACCACAGGAATGGTGAAGCAGATGCTGTTATGGGTACAACGTCTGGCTGCTGAAGTGGCTGGCTAGATGGCTGGCTGGCTGCTGGAGTGGCTAGCTGGCTGGCTGCTGCTTTTACAGTATTTGTGTTTCCTCCTCCTACTCTATTACTTCATCTTGCTTTTTTGGCTACTTGTTCTCTAAAGTGTTCAATTTCATCTTTTCTGCTGCATTTATTGCTACTTGTTTATAGCCTGCTTAAATTGTAAGTGCTATTCTAAGCCTCTTAGTTTTGGTTTAAGCATTTGGGCTTTAGGCCTACCTCTTAGCTCTCCTGGCCTCTCTCCCTCAGATTCTGACAAATAAGGATGGACAGTTTCCTACGTTTTCTCCTGCCAGACTGGTTAATATGGGCATACTGAGACAGTATAGCAACTGCCTCATGTACATGGACAACCATCTATTATTACCACCTAGGAACACAATTTGTGAGAGATGCAGTTACATTAAGAACTTAGAGTCTATGCTCTCTCCCTCACAAGCCAATATACAGGTAGGTACAAGGCTACCTGCCCGAAGGCATTTATAAGCCTAGCCAGAATGTGTTGGCTTTCGCTGCCCCCTTAGATTAGTTCCCTGTGCCTCTGTCCAGCAGAGCCACTGAAGTGATCCCCAGGGTAAACTGTTTTTTAACGCAATCACTACACCCACAACTACACAACACACACCCACATATGTGGAGGTTCTCAACAAAAACATACCCAAACAAAGGAGACCTCAGAAGCAAAAATACACGTGAACTCTACAACCTTCCACTCCACATACCACGCATAGTCCACACACCTGTGTTTCGCAACCAAAAAGGCCTAAACATAAACCCAACATATTAGTCATAGGAGACTCCATTGTGAGACACACAGATGTGCCTTTCACCAGGTTGGATAAGGAGAAATTCACGTTTAGTTGTTTGTCAGGTGCCAGAATCTCTGCCATATTGCACATGCACTCAAGTCTCTCAACAGCAGTACTGTTATGACTCTGTCATAGTCCATGTTGGGGTGAACGACTTGAGACGTACCTCCCTGGACTATATGAAGAGAGACATGATTGAGCTCACTGAATATGTGTCACAGGCAGGTATGTCCTTAGCCTTAAGCAGCACTACCATCACCCAGAATGATGCCTCAATACAAATAGACAATGACTGACTGTAACAACTGGCTTAGTTTCTGGTGTCATTCCAGGGGATCCAGCACCTGACAGCCTGGGAAGATATAATTGACAGACCACGATGCTTTGCTAGAGATGGCCTGCATCTGTCTCACTTGGGCTTCAGGGTTCTGGCAAAGGCCCTTGCCTCCCACATAGTGCATTTTTTAAGAAAAGTCCTGAGATTGATAAAACCAACATAAAAATTTCAATATAACACAAAGTAAAGGTCATGCTGCTAAACACTAGGAGTCTAAACATAAACTGCACTCATTGCAAGCATTCTTAACCCTGGAAGATGCGGACATTTGTGCAGTCACAGAAAGCTGGTTCAAAGCTGGGGAGAGCACCCCAGCCTTACCTGGTTACTCATCCTATCATATATTCAGACCCCAAACTGTGGCTGGCTGGCTGGTGGAATGGCTTGCTGGCTGGATGGCTGGCTGGCTGCTGGAGTGGCTAGCTGGTTGGTGGGAGTAGCAGCTGGATGGATGAATGGCTGGATGGATGGCTTAATGGCTGGATGCATGGATGAATGGCTGGATGGATGGCTTAATGTCTGGATGAATGCATGAATGGCTGGACGGATGGCTTAATGGATGGATGGATGGATGGATGGATGGATGGATGGATGGATGGATGGATGGACTGCTGGCTGGATGACTGGATGGCTGGATTGCTGGCTGGATGAATAGATGGTTGGATTGTTGGCTAGAGTGCTGGCTGGATGAATGGATGGCTGGATTTCTGGCTGGATGAATGGATGCGCTGGATCGCTGACTGGCTGGCTGGATGAATGAATGAATGAATGGCTGGCTGGATAGCTCATTAAGAAAAAAAATTATGGCCTTTTTCTTTAGCAGCTGTAGAAGCACTAAAAACAAACTGCTCTACATCCGCAATCTTTGCAAGGCTCTTCCTGTCCCAATCCCCATCCCTTTCATGAATTGCAACCAATTGCTGCAAGATTTAAAGCACCCGGACTTAACGGGGAATAGTTCTGCTGGCAGCTCTGGGTTGGTGATGTAAGTGAATTGTTGTGGAAAAGCCAGAAGTAATTGCGGCTTTTCCACAATGATTCTTTGAGATCAAAAAGCGGGACTTTTCAAGTCCCAATACTTTGCACATTGGGCAATGGAATGAAGCAGCTCAACCAGTGAGTGTCCCACTGATAACTGGATGGGTGGCAACCTTATACACTAGTTAGAATATACACAATCTTTAGCAGTTCCATCATATTGATGGATGACTTTGTGTACTAAAGGCAAGGAAATCAATAACCACCTTTGAATGTCATGTTTGATGGCACTCTTTAAACCATTTATATTCAACTGATAACTGCATGTGAATCATGAGTGATATAGATTCCACAAGTATTTGGTGGAAGAATGATCTTGGACTAAGGAATATTGCTAATGTGGAATAAAGCTCTAACTATGGCCCAAGCAGACTGGGTTCAATTAGCAGCTCAGGCATCTGAGGCACTGGCAGGGAAACATAGGTTTGCCCATCCCAGGGTTGGGAGGATATTTATTTAGGTGTTCCCTGTGGGGAGTAATGTTCCTTGGAAGGAATTGCAGGGGGATACTAAGAGGTAGGTCATAAATGAAAAAAAATCCCTCCTGGAAGCAGTCAGTGACACAATAATCCAGGATGTCCTTAGATTCCATGCTAGCCTCAGCCTTAGGATGAAGATAATTTTGGGGTAGTAGGTTGATAGTCTCAGTGTTGGACAAGGACACTGAGGTAGCTGGCAAGAATGAAGCAGAAAGGGAATAAAAAAAAAAAACAAAAAAAAAAATGACTGCTATCAATTTGACCTTTTTGCCCAGTCTCACAGCCACCTTGTTAACATATATTTAATTTAGCTTTATTAGTGCTAAGCCCTTCAAATTGAGTAGATCTCTCTTGAATTCAGGTTAGCATAGATTTATTTTGGATTAAAATTTTATTAAAGACTTTGCAGTTATTGCTGAAGGAGGCAGAGTTTATTGCCTTCTTGGCTTTTTATTTAAGCCTTTCATCATATGATCTGGGTTTAATAGCAAATACGATATGGGGATTCTGATGACAAAAAATTCAGCATTAGTGGCACAGGAAACCCTTGTTATGTTTCTCAGTGCAAATGCATGTATGGGCATAAATCTCAGCCTATACATAATAGGGCGAAGCATTACCTTAGATGTGTGATATGAAGTGCCAAATGCCTCCTCCAACATAAAACAATAGCTACGTGTTCTGTATAAATTAAGATTCACATGCAGGGCACTTTATGGTAGTGGCCAAAAAAGACTGCATTACTCAAAAAAAGTTGACATGGTCCATGGCTGCATTTCTAAAGCTCAGCAGATTCATGTTTATACTCAAAAGTATGACTATGAATGAATAACTGTTAAATAAAGCAAAGAAAGTTGAAACTCATTGTAACGCTATTGCGCTCTCCACACCTTTGTTATCTATATATGCAAACTCTTAGAGCATCTTACCTCAGAGTAAGAAGACTTTTCCGAGATACTGTACTTTCAATCATAGTTAACAAGAAAGGTAGCCACATTTCAGTATTCAGACATCTAAATGCACCACCTTGCTTGCATGATCGCACAGCTACTCTTTTTTTAAAGAATCTTGCTTTTACTGCTAGGATGAGTACAATGATTATGGAATCAACTCAATTTGCTAATATTTTGGCTTGTTTTTCTAGCATGGGAAATAAACAGAACTTTTACATTTTTAATTGCTTAGTATTTCTTTCAAATTTTAATTTTTTAATAAAATGCAAAATAAAATATGAAGTATATATATATATATATATATATATATATATATATATATATATATATATATATGTGTGTGTGTGTGTGTGTGTGTGTGTGTTTATTGACCAAATAATAGGAGTTATTTCATAAAAAAATGTTTGTTATTTAATTCAAAATTAAGATTTATTGTTTTGAAAGGTTAGTCTTGCAGATATACATCTGTGTGACAATTAATAAAGGCAACTGGATGACATACATATTTGAGGAAATTATTGCTGGGCTACAGGTATAACTGATCAAGTGCTATTGCCACTTGACTGAAAATGGATGTTATTTGGTATTTTTGATGAATGCACCATATTTCTTTGAAATTTTAGTTAAGAATGGGGTATTTTGCATATGGTAGATAGAAATAAAATATATTTGGATAGCAATCCACTGTTGCAATTTAGTGATAATATGATGCTGAGAGATTGAACTGTATTAGAGCTAGGACTAAAATGTGGGGAAACCTTTATAAAAATTATATAAGTCTTGGTACAAGGGAGACTTTGTGGATGAACTATAAGCACTGGCACAGGGGAGACTTTGGGAATGAAATCAAATACCTGAGTGGTTCTTCTTTTGACTTTAAACTGATGTCTCTTCCATCTGTCTACCACTACCCAAAGACTACATCTAACATATGAGCTTTTTTAGTTCTGAAATAAGGCACAGATATGAGGTATTGTACTACCTGCTCTTTGTATATGTTATTCCTGCAATGCAAGAGTAGGTGGAACAGCTAATAATATGATTTGTGCACAGGTAATTTGATATTAAAGAAAATCTTACATATGTTACAACATCCTTCTTCGGAAATAGATATAAAGCATGCTGACATTACATACTGTTTTACTTCACTTTCATGCTTACCAGTATGAAGCTGTAATATGAATAGACATATGTAATTCTAGATCCATTTTTGATTTGCTAACTCCAAAGGGCAGATTTCTCAACATTTAAACATCTAAACACACTATAATGAATATTCCATTTCATGAACTGTCACTGCTGAGCTGGCAGTTTTAATGGCATTCTGTATCCTTTGAATGGTAGCAGAGGGTACTTGCATTTGAAGATGAATATGGAATCTCATTTTCTGATAAGACTGACCCTGGTAATATGTTTGATTCATGTTTTCTTACCACAGATCTTTTAGGTATCTGTTTTTATATCTCTCTTGACAGTTTGCTAGAGACCTTTATATTGATTTAAGTCTCTTGGACAAAATCTCTTTGCCCATCACTGTCATGTTAATCGAATTACTCATCTTGAACAGATGCTCTCTTTTTCTTCTCAGCACTTTGGTGCTAGATGTTTTGAGAACAAATTGTTTCTGTTACTCCTAAGACCACAAATCAAATGACAGCTCTGTTGAATTTTCCCCCTATCCTCTACATTCAAATCAGAAAGAGTACTGGTTTCTCTTGACTAATTCTATCAGGCTGTCTTGAATCTGATTTTTATTTTAGGAATGTCACATCTATTTCTGATAATTCTCTTAACAGCACATTAAGTCTAGACAGGTTCAGACCAAACTCTGAAATCTACTACAATGCATTTGGAAATCTTGTGAGTACTTTCTATCCTCATACTTGTACAAAAGCTGTGAATTTTTCATCTTTTAGATTCCAGACCTGAAGTTAGAACATGATCAATATAGCCATATATTTCAAATCTGTATCTCTGTCTTTATACTTACACTTATTCAATGTGTTCTCTGCTGTTTCAATCTATTCATTGGCTAAATCTTCTGCCTTTTCCTCTATGGCCAAACTTCAAACTAGTATATCATCACTAATGTTAGAGAAGTCAATAATCCTTTCAACCATGTACACAACAACTCTCTGAAATACTTTTGGTGCTGATAGAATGCCACATGAAAGTCTAAAGAAGCTATATATTCCTCTTATACCATTAAATGTATGTAACCCAGAAATTTCTTCATTCAGCTTCATTTGCCAAAATCCGCATTTAGCATCAAGTTCATATCTATGATAAATGTGTTGCATTCAACAGCCCAGAAATAACTTTGTCTGCACTGTGAAGTGGTTAAGGTTTTCTCTTTGTACCTTTATGCTGACTTTGAGAATCTATGTGTACATGAATCTTATCATGTTTGATTGCATTAACCATTTTATTCAACCACTAAGTAGGCTTATTCAGTTTCTTAATCACATCAGTGCTCTGCATGCTGTGCAACTTCCTTTCAGCTTTACCTGTTAGTGATAATATAGCTTTTCTTGCATTATGCATGAGTGTTAATATGTCAGGATCTTTCTGAATATAAGGCTATACTAGCAAACCCAGAACAGTAAATAAATAAATATTCACAATTAAAAGAACTTAACCACTCTCGAACACATATCATGGATTATTTTTATCATGCAATGCTTCTGGCAGTTCAGGCAAGTCAAGCTAAGCTTCTTTCAGGAAGAAAAAGCATGTTCATGTTTCACCTTTTTTTCTTTCAGCATTAGTGCTTTAAATATTTGGGTGGAAATCACATTCCGTTTTACCACAATGTTTAGCATAAACATCATGATCCGATTATTTAACCTGAGACATTATACTTCACTCCAATGCCTAGCTTAAACACCATGATTATTAAACTTGAGTTTCTCAGCTTAACTCACTGAATGACCACCTTGCTTCAGATTCTGTTTTCCAGTATTACATACTATGCACTTTTTTTACTTCCTGTACCCACAAAAAGTACTTTGCACCACCGCATGCATTCTTTTTAGCTGAAAAGTCATTACTCTCATATTATATACTTTAGTGGTACTGATATTTTAACACAATTCTTAAATAACTGACCTACTACACATTTCATGCTTTAATGTACTGATTTTTTGACACAGCTCTTAAATAACTTATTCAATATACTGTATATTTTGTTTTATCATGTTCATAGGTACATTTCATGGGAGATTTACCAGACATATTGCTTGATGCATGTTTATTCTTTTCTTACCAAATATCTTTTATTTGCTTTTACATGCAATTTTACATATTTCTCTTTCAATAAATACTTTACTTATCTTTACACAAGTATACTGCCTTTTCATATATCTGCTGTGTTATTTAATGTTAAATTTGCTTCTCATAAAGTCCCTTCTCTACTTTGACAATTCATCTAACACACACAATTTTGTATTGTACTAATTAATCATATGACTTATCAAACTCACATTCATTGGCTTAGTGCTTTAATTCAGTAACATAAGCATCAGTGCCTTACATGGAACCCTGTGCAATGAAGAGCAAAGGGGCAGCCATAATTCAATTATTTCTCAGCTCACATTTCTTTCTTAGCGTATAATAATTCTAAAACATCTGTCTCATCACATCTGTGCTACCTTTACATCCTTTTAACCCTTCAGATATATTACATATTTCAACCACTTCTTATTGTGACATGCAAAAATGACACAGTGTACCTTTTCAGGTTTTTGGCTTTTCTGATCGCAGTGAAGAAAAAATAAAGTTCTAATTTTACAATTTCTATTTTGTAGACAAATTTCTTGGAGACTTTAGCCTCTGGCTAGGGATTCAATAAAATCCTCACTTTTCCTGCTAACTGACAAATGTGTGCTGGTCAGTTAGCACAATAATGAAAAAATATGATTCAGGGGCAAGTATAGTTGCAATGAAAAATAACTCATTATTAGCCCATTACCATGTCTGTGAATTGAACACTGTGCTGTCAGACTTGGCCAGGAAGTATTCTCCCTACTGGCCCATGTATTACTTTAGAAAAAAGCACCCCCCAATACACAAATATCCATTCAACACATACAAGCGCATCTAGACTTGACTATCTCTACCTAACCTCTCTAGACTGACCACCCAGACAAACACATACCAACACTCATATACACATATATAGACACACACTGATACACACAGACATGTGTATACACACACACACACACACACACACACACACACACACACACACACACACACACACACACACACACTCATGTAAACTCATTCATGCCTCTACAGAAATGCACACAAATGTCTATATACACATACTCTGATACATACACACACCCATACAAATACTAACACTTCCCACTCCAACATCTTCATTGAACTTGCCTATACTAGTGCTGTAATAGGAATGAATAGATGACAGTTGCATTTTCACAGAGGTCAGGCTTTCCTCCTAGACTAAAATTTTACTTGGCTGAGTGATTCTCTGTAAGGAATCATCAATTCAAGCACATTCAGACCTATGGACATTTCCAAGGGAAAGCACATGGCTAATTAGTCACCCCCCTGGACTGCCAAATTAGAATATGGTTTCCCAATATATATAGAAAAGTGGAACAAGATTATTTTAACTTTTGAAGACAGATTGCAATTAATAAAAATGGTCTTATTGCCAAAAATACTATATGTAGCATTAGCAATACAGTTAATTCCTGAAAGATGCATTCTTAAAAAAATAAACTCATGTTTAATAAAATGGTTATGGTATCCCAAAAAGAACAGAGTAGTTCTAACACATCACATTTGAAACTGGAAACAAGGAGGATTGAACTTCCCAGAAATAGAAACATATATAAAGCATCTGTGCTTAAAACTGGATAAACCCAAATTATTTTGCCAGCTGGAAAGAATTAACAACAGCTATATTAACAAATTAATTTAATCTGTTAAAAACATTTTTAATAGTAGACAAATCAAACAAACCCTGGTACATACTATGCATAAGTATACAATATAATATAACAAAACCTTCTAAAACAGCACTGATTAATCATTACATCAATTCCTTTAGGAAACTTATCAATGCAAACATAGATCTAAAACTTTGGTTTGACCTTTTAACCCCATTTACCATCATTAAGAACTTTCCTCACAAAATATATAGGGAAACAATAAACTCCTGGGAACAAAATGGATTCTTATGCTGGTTTCAATGTGTAAATAAATTAAATGTTTTAGATATACATATGATAAAAACTGCTTACAATATTTCAACACAGGACTGGTTAACCTTACAAAGCATTCTAATGTGCAATCAAGATTTATGCATATTAATTAATAATTCCTCATTTAAAGATATTCCAAATCTAATAAGTTTTCTGTATGAATTTATATATAATAGTTGTAAAAAGAAAAATTCCATTTAAAATCTATATAAAGAGTTAATAACATATAAAACAATTCCCAAACCATTATACTGGCAGTTTTTAACAAAAGGTCAGTCATTGCAGTTAACAGAAGAAATTAAAACTAACATCTTACTATCAGTTAATTACACCTCTAACACACAGTACTGGAAAATATTTAACTGGAAATACTTACATAGAGCATTTTAACACCAGATAGAATTAAAAAGATCAGTACTACTACAAATGTTTTTGCTGGAGCTGTGAAAAGTCAAATAAAGCAGACTGGATTCATTATTTTTAATGAATGTAATAAAATTAAATCATATTGGAATGGAATCAATCATTTTTACATGCTTTATTTAATGAATCATGTACCTTAACTAAAGTATTGATTATACTAAATGTAAATGAAGGTCCCTACCTGAATAAGACAAATATGTATTTGTTATGGAAATACTTGCTATATCATCTAGGAAATGCGTAACCAGAAGGTGTAATTCAAATAAACCCCTGACCTTGGAAGAATTCTACACTTTGCTGAAGACAACTGCATTGATGGAAATAAAAATCAAAGAACTACAAATCTATCCCAGGCCATTGGTAAATAATCCTTGGAAGAACGTTATATCTTTGATGGACACTCTGCAATAATCAATATTGTATCTCTGATAACTGATCTGTTAATTCTATATTTAATAACATACAGTGTATATAACTGAAAGTCAGGCTATTGTAAATATTGTATATAGTTGTTTAAAATGATATTTAAAAATATTATGTAAATGTTATTTTAAATGAAAATAAAAAAAAAATATTTGAGGAAAAAAAAAGAATATGGTTTCCCATGGAAGACTGCTCTCTGCACTGAGGCTCCCTGAAAATTTCAGTGGTAGAGTGTTCTCTGAATTTGAAATGCTTAGGATGATGTATAAAGGCTTTACACTGCACTAAGCCTTTTTGAATCAATGGGAATGTCTCGTATGAATGTTTAAACATTCTGTTTAAGCCAATATGCTTCTGATGCCATGTAGCACTTTTACTCTTTCACTGTGAAGTAATGAGATGGACACAAAGAATTATGCTTCTAGTTCATCAACTTTATTTTTCAGATTGCACAACAGTTATTTATTTGTGAAAAACGACCAAAGAAAATTCAGTGAGTAACAGCTCTACTTTCGTAAAATTTAATAAACACAATTCAACTTCTCTAGCGCCTCGGCCACAGCCTTTACAGAGTAAAAAGTGTTAACTAATAAAAAACAGTATATATAGAAAACATATTAATTGTATGTAGCTTTAAATGTTTTAAATTGATCTGTAACAATTGATTAATTGTTTAATTGTATCAATTAATATGTTTTCTATATATACTGTTTTTTATTAGTTAACACTTTTTACTCTGTAAAGGCTGTGGCCGAGGCACTAGAGAAGTTGGATTGTGTTTATTAAATTTTACGAAAGTAGAGCTGTTACTCACTGAATTTTCTTTGGTCGTTTTTCAGTTATTTATTTGTATTTATCCTTTGTTGACCAAGTAAGTCCTACTAGGCTAGTAGCCTCTTTTCAGGGGAGACATGAAGAGGTATTTATACTACTGGGGAAATTTGGTTAATTTATCAGGGGAATCTTCTCAGGAACAGGGATATTTGCTGGAATATCCTCTGGATCTGGAACACTGAATAACTCACTCTGAGATCTAGAGTCTTTTTCACAGGCAAGATTGCTGTAATACAGGCTCAGATACCGGTACCAAATTACTAAATTCAACACCTTGTGATTCCACAATGTACGATCTCAGCTCTAGACATACACTTTTCATGCCTCCGATCTGATCAAAACCTTTGGACGTCTGCATCCTCACTATCTCCCCTTCTCATAATGGATTGAGCAGTTTGCTGAACTTATCATAATAGGAGTTCTATGACAAATGCCTTTTCATAAGTTGAGCTCTCACTGCTTTGTTGTTCTTAGCACAGGGAACCGACAGAGTGCTATGGACTGGCAGTGTGGTTCTGGTTTGTCTCGATAAAAGCCTTTCTGCAGGTAAATCAAGATGTTTATCATGAGGAATATCTCTGAGATTCAGGAGATTCAGAAAACATCTCTATTTTCTTGTTTCAACTTCTCTAATAACTGTTTTGCACTTTGAACTGAACATTCTGCCAAACCATTTGACTGTGGGTACTCAGGGCTACTCGTAACATGAATAAAGTCCCACTCTTCAGTAAATCTCTTGAATTGCTGGTTGTAAATTGTGTACTATTGTCAGAAATAACTTTGTGCGGACTACCATGGACTGCAAAATGATGCTTCAACTTAGTAATGACAATACTGGATGCTAGATTAGGAAGTAGGTCATTCTTGAACTAATTTGAATAAGAGTCTACTAACACCAAGTAATGTTGACCATTCCATTCGAAAATGTCTGTAGCTACTGTCAATCAAGACAGTTCAGGAACCTGGTTTAGATGAAGTGGTTCTTTTTGTTGATGTGGTTAGTACTATTACATACAGAACAAGATGAAAGTACTCTTTCACTGTCCTTTGATATAGAAAGCCAAAAATACTTGTTCTCTTGCCCTTCTTTTAGTAGAATTAGTTCCTGGGTGGCCATGATGCAAAATGGTAATGTACTCTTGTTGTAAGGATTTTGGAACAATCACCTTTGGACCTTTCATGATGATACCATTGTCAAACAAAATCTCATCTCTGTAAGGAAAACCTGGTTGTAAGTCATGAGGTAAACAAGATTGTTTTGACAGCCATCCTCAACTGATAAAGTGGTTGAGCTTCTGAAGAACTGGATCTGAGGCTGTGTGACTTCTAAACTCATCAAGATGTATGGAAGAAAAATTTCTCACTTCCATGACTTCAAAATCAAGTTGCTCATTTTCATGCTGTTTAGTAGTATTTCTGGGCAATCTTGACAAAGTATCAGCAAGATAAAGAAGTTTGCATTTTGTGTAGACAAGATTGAAATTATACTTTTATAATTTCAACATCTTGCATTGCAATTTGGCTGGAGCTGTATGCATAGTCTTTCTCAAAATAGTGACTAGAAGTTGGTGATCTGTTTCAATTTGAATTGGTCAGCCATAAATATAATCATGGAACTTCAAACATGCAAGCACAATTGCCAAGAGTTCCTTCTCTATTTCAGCATACTACATCTTGGTTTGGGTTAGAGTTCTGGATGCATAGGATACTGGTCTACTCTCTTGATGAATGACTGCACCAAGACCAAATTTCAAAGCATCACAAGAAAGAGTTACTGGCTTGTGAACATCATTTATATCTGAGAGTTGGTGGACTGGCAATTCTCTGTTTCAGGACATGAAATGCTCTTTGGTGTTGTTCTAACCAGGACCAGGATACATCTTGCATGTCAACTTTCTGAGCAGTGTTGAAAGTTGGCTTAAGTCTGGAATGAACTTGTCTAGGTAGTTAACCTTGCCAAGAAAATGTTGTAAGCTTGACCATTGTCTGGAGCTGGCATCTTGAGAATTGCTGTTTGCTTGTAAGGATCTGATTATAAGCCTGAGCTGGTAAACAAATGACCAACATAAGTAACTTCTTGTAGCCTGAACTTGCACTTCTAAGGATTCAGCTTAAGATTCACTTCATGTCATGTGCTAGTTCCAGAACTTTCTCGAGGTTTCTGTCATGCTCAGCTTCACCATTACCTCCAACTAGAATATCATCTACTATAACAGCACATGGATATCCAGAAAAAAAAATGTTTCATAGCATGCTGGAAGACTTTACTGGCAGAATTCATCCCAAATGGCATTCTCAAAAATCTGTACCTGCCAAAAGGAGTACTGAAGATGGTTAGCAATGAAGATTTTTGGTCAAGCAAAATTTGCAAAATGAACTCTTTGCAGCCAAAACAGAAAAAAAAAAAACATTGGCATTTGGCATAATAGCAGTGACATCTTTGAATGTACACATTGGAGGATGAGGTCTTTTCAGTGCTTTGTTCAAATCTCATGAATCAATACATATTCTGATATCATCTGAGCTTTTCTTATGAGCTACCACCATGGAGGATACCCCATTCAGTTGGTTCATCAGCTGGACAAATCACACCTTGCTGCACCATTTTATCTAGCTCAGCTTTGACTCTGTTCTGCATAGCTGCTGGAATTTTCTGAGCTGGTCTGACAACTGGGCTGATGTCAGGGTCTAACTTCATGGAGCACACAACTGGGAGTTTGCCTAGTTTGTCTTTGAAAAGATCAGCATAAGTAGAGAAAATAGACTGGGCAAAATTAGAACAGTGGTCATTAAAGCTTATGTGGTGGACTTCCTTATTAAATGAAAGTAGTCCCATTTTTAAACTGTCTCTGAGGCCTAATAATGACTGTACATGCCTTTTGACTACATAAATTTACAAGTCATAGCTGTTCCCAGCAGAGTGACATGAAAGCACTACTGAACCTTCGGTTTGAATTTCTTCACTGCCATAAGCAACAAGCGTTGCACACTTTGCCAAATCAAGATTCGCACTAGCGCATACTCTAGCAAATGTTTCTGCTGACATAACATTGCACTTTGAACCTGTGTCAGCTTTGAGCTCTATGGGTCTTCCATTTATCTGAACAGTACAAAATACTTAATTATTTGCCCACAAATCTACTTCATTGACTGTTTCATTAAACATAGACACACCATCAACATAAAAAGTAAGGTCACAGCTTTCTAACTGATCAACTTGTCTCTTTGAATGTTCTCCTTTAATAAAGGAATGTGCCTCTTTTGATTTACAAAATCTTTGGAAATGATTCCACTTTTTACATCTGCAGCATTGCTGACCAAAAGCTAAGCATCTTTCTCTTTTAGACACATGGATACCACCATAATTATGACAGTTGACTATGAGGCTAGGTGAGGGAACATGCTTTGAGTTTGCTGACTCACCCTTGTGCTTCACTGAGACTGTACATGCTGTGGAATTTGCTAGAGAGCTTCAGGGTTTACCAGGCACTGTTACAGGACTCACAGCTGCTGTCATGTGCTTGGGCATGTTTCTTTTAACCCCGTGCTACATACTATCAACATTAGCTTTAGAAGACACTGGAAGCATGCATTTCTCATTTGTAAGCATGTTTGTGTGCTTTTCTGTGACCTCATGTATCTGACAAAATCTCAAAGGCCTTATTCAAAGTTAAATCACAATCACAAAGCAAAATCTTTCTCACAGTATCATCTTTAATACTACACACGCCTGTCTTTTATCAACTCATCCCTTAAATCACCAAATCTGCACATTTTAGCTTTGTGTCTCAAGTCAGTTATATATGCTGCAAAAGTTTCACCAGGCTTTTGATCCCTTGTGTAACGTAAGGGCCTTTCCATTGTAATATTCATTTGGGGGTTACACATTTTTCTAAATTTACATTTTAAGCACTTGACTCACCAATATGATGATTTTCTCCTCTGCTGCAAACAGAGCAGGTGCATACACACATAAGCAATCTCTTTCTATGGCTTCTGAACCAGCAAAATAAAGCAGAATAAATGCCTTTGTATGTGCATCTTTATCAGAAAATGCTGCCTGTATGAAAATATCATACTCTTGCTCAAACACTCTCCAATTCTCTGCAATATTATTATCAAATACAAGTGGACCAGGTTTTCAAAATCCTTTAGCCATGCCAACAAAGTATGCTTAAACACACTGCAAATATGGCCCTTGTAATTATGTATGGACATGCACACATACCAGGTGCTTATAATAACATTCAAATGCACAAAACTCTCTTTGAAATAATGTACTTTGTGAAATATGCTTTGAAATGGCTGTATTTGGTGAAATAAATGCAGTGTAATACTGCACAAACATGCGAACACTCCATATACTTTCGATATTTCAAATAGCATTAATTAATGTGAAAAGGTAGCACATAGCAAAAAAATGTGGTCATTTTCCTTATTTTATGTGATTTGGACATTATTTCAAACATTTACGTGACTATTTCGAATATTTTTATCAATATGTCACAGTTTTGGACATTTTGTTTAACTAGAAATTCATTTTGAGCATTCTGAGTGCATTGTTTTATATTCTTCTAGTAAGAAATCATTTAAGCAAGTTTTTGCACCTAGAATTCATTTCTGACCTGTTTTGCGAGTTGTACGTGTAGTAGGGATGATCCATTCCTCTATATTCCTCCATTATTAACTGAGTGTGTCTTGGTCTTGATTCTGGGTCCCACTTTTGACACCTTGTCACTTGTCCTATGTTATGATTCAAGATGAACAGGTGGGGTAGTTCATTTATATGCTTTATTATATAGAAACACATCAGGATGGATAGCAGCAACATAAAATATAAATGAACTGATTAACTAACAGACCATTACATACATGCATGCTTACATCTCAACAACTCTATACAAAATGGCAGTCTGGCTTGCATTTGCTCAGTATTTATATACACATGTTCAAGCCCATGGAAAGCTTCTTAAAGGTATACATACATACTGATCTACAGGTACTAAATTGTCAAAGTGATAGTACCACATGTTCCAAACAAGATAAGCACATCTATATGTTGAAGGTTGATGGCTCAACCCTTCCTGTATGTGCATGCAAATTTTATATTCAAGAGCACAACTAAAAGACATAAAGTAATTTTACCTGGAGCAGAAAAATAACATGCTGTGCATACAGGATGAACAGGTAATTGAGAAGGTAGGAAAATGAGTAGACCTATTTTACTATATGGCTCCTAGCTGCTGTTAAAATTTATATTTATGTAAACTTATGTCAGTCTTGATTTAGTGGACACTAAGGAAGATACTTACCATACTGCTGCTTAGAAAGCCCATACACCAGTCTATAATGTATACTTGGGACTATTCAGGCTATTTTTTGTTTTGTACTAACAGCTTATGATGGGTCACACATGAATTTGTACCAGTAGTGTCCCTGGCTAACTCCTGACACATTATGCAGTCAGCTTAGGTGAGCTTGTATTCTAAAAGAAAGAAGAGGCCAGTTTAATATAATATGTATTTATGTGCGACTGTGCTTGTGCATGTGCATATGTGCATGACTGCGTGCGTGTGTGTGTGTGTGTGTGTGTGTGTGTGTGTGTGTGTGTGTGTGTGTGTGAATGTGTGTGTGTGTGTGTGTGTGTGAATGTGTGTGTGTGTCTGTGTGCGTGTGCGTGCGAGTGCGTGTGTGCATGTGTGTGTGAATATGTTTATGTGTGTGCGTCTGTGTGTGTGTGTGTCTGTGTGCGTGTGCATGTGTGTGCGTGTGTGTGTGTGTGTGTGTGTGTGTGTGTGTGCGTGTGTGTGCATGTATGTGTGTGTGTGTGTGTGTGTGTGTGTGTGTGTGTGTGTGTGTGTGTGTGTGTGTGTGTGTGTGTGTGTGTGTGTGTGTGTGAATGTGTGTGTGAATTTGTTTGTATTTAACTTAATTCTGGAACCTTAATCTTGTAGTATCACTCACAGTTGTGAGTGAATATGTGAATTGCTCCAAGATCTGAACCTTATATATATATATATATATACACTTATACTGCATTTTTTTACTGTTGAATTATTGGATTCCTCTGTAACCTATTTCCCATAACCCTGAGCTGTGTGTTTTTGTAGTGCCCTGTATAAAAGCAGGCACCCATTGCTGTAATTGTCCACATAAAACTTCCTCTGCTATTTTCTAAAGTATTTAGCTGAGTGTAGAGCTGTTAGTTTGCCCTTTGAAAAACATTACCTGAAGAGTGTTGTTTTAGATAAATCCTAGACCTTTCTTCCCAACCAAACAACTCTATGCCCTGATTGCACCACTTCCCATAGATCACAAAATAGAGGACCCACAACCATGGATGTGCACTTTCCTATTGTCTGTGTAACCAGCCTGGTGGAAATGGGCATCTTGAGACAATGTAGCACCTTATTGTTAAGCAGACTGAGACAGTATAAGAAATATGTAATTACATTATATCTCTAGAGGCAAAGTTTTTGCATACAGACATTGTTATCTTCAAACAGGTTGTCAGTAATAGACACTCTACACTTTCTGTGGATCAGACACATAAACTTGCATATACTGAGACTCTTAAATGCAATCTGCCCAATTATCAACGGTCTCCCATATGCTGCCCTCAGCAACCTCCCAAAATTTCTACAAAGACAACACTGTCCAGGAAATATACAGCCACATCTCACAATGTCTCAACCTCTAAGTCCTTTAAGCAGACTGACACACAATCCAATATATTGGTCATTGGAGACTCTATTGTGAGACACACTGATGTCCCTGTCACCAGATGAGCAAGGAAACAGTCATGGTCAGTTGTCTATCAAGGACAAGGATCAGCCAGATCACACATGCACTCAGGCCATTGAACCACAAGTACCAGTATGTCTCTGTCATAGTCCAAGCGGGTGTTAATGACCTGACATGTACCTCCCTGGACTATATGCATTCTACATTCTCCAAGGATGATACCACAATATAAACAGAAGATGATTGACTTTAACAATCAGCTTAGTTACTGGTGTCATTCTAAGGGTGTCCAATATTTGTCAGCTTGGGAGGAAGTGATTGACAGACCTTTGTGCAAGGGGATGACTGTAGCTGTTTTCCATTCAGCAGGGACAAAACCAGTGCTAAGGCTGGGGTTGAAGAGAGTGCCAAATGGTGTTGATAGCTCCCAAGAACAGCCTGGGATGTTATCAGGTCCCATAGAGGCTGTTCTTTTGGCCTTGAAGAGAGCAGTTAAGACCTGCTCTTTAGAGATACTAGGTAGAGAGTAGGTGGTAGGAATGTTTTGGGGGGTATATGTGGTGGTGACATTTTCAGTGAACCTGTCTGCTACAGGTTGGCTATTTCCACTGGTTCAATATATGTGGTACCATTCATTACCAGTTCAACGCAAATCTGGGCTTTTACTTTAAGGTTTCGGATGTAGCTAAAGAATGCTTTATGGTTATCTTTAGCTAGGGATGCTAATTTATATTCATAGTTAGCTTTAGAGAATTATACAAGATGTCTTACTTGCTTGTTCAAGCTGAGAAAGTAATTCTTCCAATTCTGACATTGTTCCTTATTGCTCTTATACAGCAATTTCTTCCTCTTGTTATATGACCTGTTTATGGCAGATATCCACCAGACAGGCTTGTATTTTTTTTTGAAGGTCTTGCTTTGGTCTGATCAAGAATGGCTGAGTCAATACAAGTGTATAGATGTCTATACAGTGCATTGCTGGATATTCCAGTATAGGTGTCCTAGCCATCAGTGGGGACAGGAGCATTGAAGCTATTAATGCCGTCTCATAAGAAGCTGGAGTTGACTTTGGCAAAGTTTTTTTAGCTTAATTTCTTCTTTTTTTTTGGGGGGGGGGATCTGATGGTATCATTACTTCAAATGAGACTGAATTATGATCAGACGTCACCATGGATGGCCGCTCACTTGTGGTGGTGCACCATTCTTCCATGTTGGTGAGTACCAAATCTAAAATGTGTGGGTGCCAACTATCTTCTCCAAGGCATTTGAGTTAATGAGTGTGTTTGTACACCTATAATTTACTCAATTTATGGATGGATAGTTAGTCACCTACAACCAGGGTGTTTGGTTGCATGTTGAGCGACTCAAGTAGATCCAAGTAGGCAGTGTGGATATCATGGTTCATGGAGGGGGATCTATAGCTAATGATAACTTGGAGAGATGTCTTTTCTGTAGGTATTTGCACATGGAATAACTATAGGGAATCATTCTGTTCAACCAATCTGGAGGTGTATTTATCTTTGGATATTGGTACTCCTCCTCCATTAGTTTTCATGCATTCATTTTGTCGTCTGAATGTATAGAAGGCATTATATCCCTGTATGGCTGGGGAGCTCTCCGCAGCCTTAAACCAGGTCTCTGTGACTTAACAGATGCCTGCATCTTCCAAGGTAAGGAGTGCTTGCAGTGAGTTCAGTTTCAGATATAGACTCCTAGTGTTAAGCAGCATAACTTTTAAGGCTGTTTTTTGAGGATATTTTTACGTCAAGAACTTTGTTTTTGTGACATTGCCTAAAAAATGCACTATGAAGGAGGCAAGAGTCTTAGCCAGTAGCTGAAAGCCATGAGGTGACAGGTGGAGACCATCTCTGGCAAAGCGTCTTGGTCTGTCAACCATATCATCTCGGGCTGAGAGGTACTGGATCCTCCTTAGAATGACACCAGAAACAAAGCTAATTGTTGGTCAA
This sequence comes from Protopterus annectens, assembly GCF_019279795.1. NCBI lineage: Eukaryota > Metazoa > Chordata > Ceratodontiformes > Protopteridae > Protopterus > Protopterus annectens. Next base: position 1,575,270,530 of record NC_056739.1, on the reverse strand, counting down.
TATTTTTTTTGTCTGTATTGAGGCATCATCCTAGGTGAAGGTAGAATACTGCTTAAGGCTGGGGACATACCCGCCTGGGACACACAATCGGAGAGCTCAGTCTTGTCTCTCTCCATATAGTCCAGTGAGGTATGTCTCAAATCGTTCATACCAACATGGACTATGACAGAGTCATAACAGTGCCTGTTGTTGAGAGACTTGAGTGCATGTGTGATGTGGTGGATCCTGGCACCTGACAGACAGCTGACTGTGACCTTTTTCTTATCCAGTCTGGTGAGTGGGACATCTATGTGTCTCACAGTGGAGTCACCTATGACTAAAACATTTGATTTTGTGTTTTGCCTTAGGGGCATGTGTGGTGACACACTGGTGAATGCGTTTATATGTGTACTGTGATTTGCTGGGAATGTATTAAGTGAAGTGTGTTTATGTTTGGGAGGTCTTCTAGTGAGAGCCTCTGCATATGTACCAAACCATATGTAACAAAGTACCCTCAAACTACCACATACGTGGTAGTCCCCTAAATACAGAAAATGTAATAAGGGATCTGGCGACCCAAGTAGATAGTAATCTCTCCGTTGATAACCATATTTCCAAGGTGGTTAGAAAATCCTTCTATGTGGCCCACCTAATCACAAAACGGTTCGCATCTAGAACAAAAGAGGTTATTGTGCCCCTCTACTCATCACTCATCAGACCCATCATAGAGTACAACACCCAATTTGGGATGTACCTTACAAGACACCTGCAACAGCTGGAAAGAAGTACCTCCCCAAGAGGATTACTGGCCTCAAACAGATGCCCTTTGCAGCCCGACAGAAGAAACTCCAGCTGTACTTGGTTGCATACCGCTTACTCAGAGGTAATCTCTGCCTGACATACAAGGCCATGTCCAACCCAGAATTGATGGACATGTTCCACCTAAAAAAAAAAACAAATTCCCAAGAGCCACGTGCTCTAGGGATCTAAACCTCACCACAATGAAAAATAGGATGTGCTGGAGGGATAGATTCCTGTCCCAGAGACTCCCCATGCTTTGGAACAGGATTCCAATCTACATTAGGCAGAGCCCCTCACTAATGCTCTTCAAGAGGAAACCTTGATGAGTGGATGGGAAACAGAAAATTTACCCCAGGATCACTGCAGTGGCTCTTCTGGAAAGAGGCACAGGGAACTAATGGCTCTGCTGGACAGAAGCACAGGGAACTAATCTAAGGGGGCGGCAAAAGCCAACACATTATAGATGCCCTCGGGCAGATAGCCAAGTATTTACCTATGAACCTATGAACCTATGAAGCTTTACCAGGAGTGGTCTGCACTTGTCCCCACTAGGCTTTCAGATATTGTCCAAAACATTATCCACACCTATAGTGCCTTTTTTAGGCAATGCCAATCTTATAAATGTTCTAACATAGTAAATTTGATGCAAAATAAACTAAATGTGTTATTGCTCAATACTAAGAGTCTCAACAAGAATCTCCAATCCCTGGAAGCACTCCTCTCCCTGGAGAGTATTGACATCTGTAGGCAACCTTAAACAGAACACCCAACAGTGTGCTGAACTAATAGTAAATGGAATTTCCTATACTGAAATAGGGATATAGCAACTTTGCTGGCTGATAAATTTAGCTCCAATTTCACCTTCCTATCACCACCATTTTCTCTCCAGGAAACACCCTCTACCATTTCTCTCCCAACTATCACTAAAGAACAGGTCCTCACTGCACTTTCCAGAGCTAAAACCACTGCATCAATAGGTCCTGATAATATCCCAGGATGCCTCCTAAATAGCTTGAAAGATAACCTGTCAGGCCCACTCAAATCTCTATTCAGCTACAGCCTCCAGAAAGGCTTCATCCTTTATTCAACAGACCATCAACAGACCCAGGGAACTACAGACCCATAAGTTTGACTAGTGTGATAGGCAAGGCCAGGGATAGGGCTATTGTGGAACTGATAAACAAAGACATATGAAATCTTCAAACACTGGACCAATCTCAGTTCAGTTTCATGAAGGGCAGATCATACCTACTAAACTTGATGGACATCTTTGTGAAGGCCATAGAGCCATGGACAAGGGTAAAACAGTACAAACTGCCTACCTTGACCTTACAAAAGCATTTGACACAATACCACGTTCGGTTATTATATATAAACTCACACATTTAGACATAAACCCCTATGTCACCCAATGTAGAGCCAAATGGCTGAAAGACAGGATGTATGAAGTTAGGGTGGGGGAATTCACCTCCACCAATAGGCCTGTTACTAGTGGTTTCCCACACGACTCTGTACTGGGACCTCTCCTATTTGGAATATACTTCCCTGAAGTCAAGGCAAATGTAGAGGGCCTGTGGCCAGCCAAATTTGCTAATGATTGCAGACTAGCTGCAATCATTGAATCACTCAAAGATGTAGATATCCTCCAGGAAGGTCTTACACAGGCAAATAACTGGTGCCAGAACCATGGCCTAAAACTCAATGCAAAAATGCATAATTATACCATTTGGGAAGATGAGCATCTCTGCAAAATGCAATATTGATAACACTCCCATACAAGCAGACCCAGTGGTAAGGGACTTGGGAACTCGGGTAAATTGTTACCTGAACTTTGATCACCATGTTCCATGTTTCTGAGAAAATCCTTCTACATGGCACAACTTATAAGTAAGGGCATTGCATCCAGATCTAAGGAGATCATAGCTGCACTATACTCAACACTCATTAGATCAATAATTGAGTACAGTGCACCCTTTGGGATGTACCTCACCAGGCATTTGTAGCAGCAGGAGCAGCCACAGAGGTTCCTTACTAAATGAATGTAGGGTGTAAATAATATGTCCTATGCAGACTGCCTCAACGTCCTGTCCCTGTACTCGGTCTCCTACAGACTACTGAGATGCGATTTATGCCTAACCTACAAGGCATCTCTGATCCAGCCCTAATGAATTTGCTACACATTCACAAAACAAACAGCACTAGAATTACCTAATCTAAGGATCTAAACCTCATCAAGAACATAAAACAAAACATGCTGGATGGACAGGTATGTCTCTCAGAGATTACCTCTTATCTGGAGCAGACTCCCCATTCATGTGAAACAGAGCTCTTCCCTAAGCCTATTCAAATGCAGTTTGGACCAATGGATGGGAAATCATAAATTTACCCCTGGATTGTCGCTTGTGGCGTAAGTCACAGGCATATACCAATGTCATTCTATCCCATGGGCATTGATAATTGGGAAAATTGGGGCATGAATGGCTCGGCTGAAAAATACTTTATGGCCTTTAGCCCAGAAACCTCCAATGTCCCTATGATCTTGTGAAATCTTAAACATCAGATGAATTTCTAAACATGGAAAAATGTCATCAAGAACACACACAAAAAATAAAATAAAAAATAAAAAAAACAAGAAAAATTTATTTTCAGGGGGCAAGCCCTCTGCTCCTGCATGTGGGTGGCTGCTCATTACTAACTCTGAGAATGCATGACAGAAGAGCAAAGGAAACCTCCCTAAACCTCAATTTCCATCAACTTTGTAGCAAAGGCAATACAACATTCAGTGGAACACGAGTCAGACAAAATAGCTGAAGATTCCAACTTTGAGGAAAACACTGTTCAATGAAATGACCTGAAACATATCTATCTATCTATCTATCTATCTATCTATCTATCTATCTATCTATCTATCTATCTATCTATCTATCTAATTTTGCAAGCCATGTTACCAACTGCCCTTAATTATTTTGCTTTGTTCATGATGCTGTTTTATTTCACTGTAAAGACATAATAAGTAAAGATAATAACATTCACAGAATACTTAATATTCATGTGAATTTCATGTCAGTTGAGCCTCTTGACCATTTATGTCTTGCTGGTGGCCATCTTTAGGCAATGCAGTCTTTCTCTAGGAGACTTAGGCCAGTATAACTTGTGGTGAATGCATGGGTGCCCAGCCAATCACATAGGACCTATTTGAAGGATGATCGTGTATCACATTGCTTAATCTCCAGCAACAGTCTGTTGCAGAGGTGAGGCAGGTACTCTATGATGAATCTGTCTTACCTCTGTGTTTTATTTATTTGATGGTAAATAATTAGTTCCCTGGTTTTGGTATTTGTGAAACTGCTAGAACTGTGGAAATATAAGACATCCAGGACAACTGGATCTCTAATGACATGGAAGATAAGGCAGAGGGTAGAGATCTCTTAAGAGACTACCAAGAATCTACCAAATATTAAATTAAGGGCCATTACTTACAGTCTCTTTTGGCAGCTCAAAGTGTTTAAGCCTATGATCTTTTTACTTAGGAGCATCTGTGGTCTTTTAGTTGCTTGATATCTCTAGAACAGTAGATCCTGAAGTGGACATTGTACTCAATAACTGACTTAATCAATGCTGAATATAAGGGAACAATAACCTCTTTATATCTGGAAGGTACTCCTATGGCAATTAACTTTGCTAAGACAAAATATTATCTGACTACTATTGTCACATTATTATCAAAAGAAAAGGAATTGTTGAATTTCCAACATGGCTGCACCTTGATCAACAGGTTAGTTTCACCTCTCCCTGAGTTAAAAAAATGATAGATAAGGTCCAGTAATTCTGACAGTTTTAGTAAAATTCAGTTACTGGCTTGTAAATACACTGCCTGGTTGCCAGCAAAGAAGAAATTTAGAGAGCCTGAAAGAAAACCAACTAGAAAAGTTGAAGAGAAAACACTAACTGGGATGAATTCTGCAGCTATTCAGCAAAAAGCAGTTCAAGCTCCAGCTTTGGTACAAGAGATGACTTCCAGCAATTTAGAAGAAAAATAAATCAAATGTGTTCAGAGCTAATTAAAATCAATGAAACACTGAAAGAGTATATCAACTCTAATAACAAAAGGCTGGAAAAATGGAAGAAGCTTTAAACAGCTATTCAGATATAGTGATAAAACTGCAAAAATCATAGGTCGTAATGAAGAAAAGGCTGGCTGAGTATGAGACTGCTCAAGGACAGCTGTTTAAAACAATTGGTAGAGTTAGAGGACAGAGCACACAGAGAAAACCTGAAATTTTGCACTATACTAGAGAAACTGGAAGGGGCAGAATTTATGAATTTTATATAAACATAAATAAATACTGGACTGGTATTCCAAAGCAGGATTTCTTAACTGGAAGGGCACGTTGTGTGTATGTTCCAAACCCAGCCATGAGAAAGCAGCCAAGACCTGTATTAGTAAAGATATAATCATACCAGCAGAAGGAGGTGATCCTGACAAAACAGTGGCAGAAGGACAAATTATTAAAAATTGGAGATAGTGGAATGTTTGTAGAAAAATGATTATTCGCTGTACATCAGGCAGAAGAGAAGCAAATTGATCCTAGCAATCAGGGAATGTTGAGATACAGGTGAGAGATTCAAGCTGCTGTATCAGGCTGTCTTCAGAATATTTTTTTCCTGGTGGATCAAAGTCATTTTTTTGATGCAGAACAAGCTAAGGAGGAAATACAAAAGTTTATGTAGTAAATGTTGAGCCATCAAACAGAAGGGGACTCTGCTTCTCATTCTTCTGCGAATAAAGCTCATAAAGAGACTTTGCAAGTAAAACCTTTTCCAATGTTCTGAAGGAAAATACTTGAAAGACAGAAAAATGTACAATAGTTGACCATAAGAATTGGGAGTACCTCGGACTTGAACCAGAGTCAAGGGTTGGGAGATGGAAATGAACAGGAAGAAGGCCAGCAACACTGAAATTAGTGAATAAATGTGAAACTATAAAGGATGATTTTTTTGTGTTACTGGGATTATTTCTGGTTTGTTTCTTTCTTTGGCATCAGTTCTACAAATAGCAAATTTCTACACTGTGCAGCATTGAATCACACTGAAGTAAGTTGTTTACTTTCGAACTTGAAACCAAACGTGCTATCTTACACTGCTCAAATAACAGCTGCATAGCTTGCTGAGAGTCCTATTATTTCAGTGTTGTCAGTTTTTGTATCATTAACTGCAGCTTTTCAAATGTCCTTCCTGACCTAGTCTCAGTGTGTTTTACTTAAAAGAATCCTCTTGTTTGCTGCTGCACTTCATTGTGTTACATTAGCTACTACTAGCACTACATCATTGCTATTGTCTGGAAAGAATTATTGTTGCTAATATCTGACTGTTATTTACCTTGTTAACTGCCAAAGATATGATCTGTAGTATACTTTTTTACTGTATCCTTCCTTCTCTTTTCTACAGTAACCGACCCTAATATCCTACCTCTTCTAATCTCTGCTCTTCCTCTCTACTTGGTTCTTTTCCTCTACAAACTTATTCTGCCTTCCTTATCCTCCCCCTGCCTTCTATTTCTGGTCTTTCCCCACCTAGTCTTCCAACCTACATTTTCTTTTTCTTTATTTTTCAGTACCTACAGTTATCTCCCAGCCTGCCATAACTCAAAAGCCTTCAAAATACAATCATCAGTCCTGTGGAGCTGAAACAAGTCTTTATAAACTAGCAAGAACCTCTGGCCTACTATCCCCCCTTGAATTTCACCCCAGCCACCAAAGCAAAACAAAGTACATCATCATAATCCAACTGTATTTTTCTGCATTTTTAACATTGAATGTTAAATGGTACCTAACCACCAGAACTCACCCTTATCCCCACCTCTCCCACCCTCCACTATTTTCAGTCCCTTGTGTACTTGCAGTGCTCTACCTCATCTCTGCACTCTCTACTATTTGCTTAGTGTTTCTCCCCCTTAGTCCTTCCCTCTATCATTTTCCTTTCTTGAGTGTTTGCCTGTGCACGGACATTCTTACCATCCCATCACACTTTTCCTCCCCAACCTCTGGCTTAGTAGCATTCCCCCAGAATTTTTTTTACCTCTTTCTCCTGCCTTTTTTTCCCCCACTTTACTGATTGTTTTTCTTATCAGCTCCTCCTGCTCGGTGTAGCCCCAGTCCATTCACCCTTGCTGCACTCAGGCTCATTCTATTCCCCTACCCTACCCCCATTCCCATACACTGCTCATATAATTTAATTTACACCTAATGGCTCTTTTTCCACTACCCTCTAACCCTTCCTCTTCCTATCCTCAGGTCCAACCCTGGTAGTCATACATCTCATCCTGTACATCACTAGGTCTGTCTGACTAACTACCTAACCTATTTCAACACCTTACTACCTGATTATTCCTCTCCTTGCTCTCTTCTTACTCTGAAACTATTAATAATATATAAATTATAATCTACTTCCTCCCCTCCATGATACCATTACTTATCTTCCTCTTTAACTGACCCAACATGCTGCTAACTTTCCTCTACACATCTCCTTTACTTCTGCTTTACCTTCTCACATCTTATAATATCCAACTGACACTTGAAACTCCATCTCCAACATCCACTCACCCAAATGCATTTGCACATTTTCACTCATTTGTAATCTCCCCATCCCTCTTTCCCTCAAATATTCTCCTCCCAAAAATCAAATTTTGTCTATCTCCCACAACTTCTCCAAAAAATAAGGTTAAGTACCTCATCTACTGCCCTTTTCACTACAATGTTAACACCCTCCTTAAAACTCTATTACTATCAGGCAATATTCATCCAAGTCCAGGCCCAAACTCTTCCTCCCTTATCAGCAATTCATCTCTCCCTGTTACTGGACACCTCACTTTCCCAAGGAAGCATTTATCTTTCTACTCCATTAATATTAGAAGTGTGCTGAATAAAGTCAGTTAATTCCATGCTTGGGTCTTCATTCACTCCCCAGATATTGTTACCCTCACAGAAGCTTGGTCAAAACCTCTTAACTCTAACAAAAACTTTCTCCAGGGTATAATATACTCTGACTAGATCACCAAAATAAAAAAGTTGGAGGAGTAACCATTGTTTACTCAAACCATCTTATACTCTCCTTGCTAGACAAACTAACCCCATCCTTTCTACTTCCTGAACTCCTTATAGCCAACCCAAAACTCAACAATCACTTTAAAACTACTGTAGCAGCCATTTACATACCACCTGGTAACAACGACCTCCCACTTGAACAGATTCTGTCCTGGCTTACTCAACACATACATAATGAAACCATCCTTCTAGGGGATGTCAATATAAATTGGCTATCTATCTGCTCACCTAACTGCACTTTAAATATCAACTTGCATGGCTTTACACAACTTATCTCTACACCTACACATGCTAATAAATCTCTAAACTCCAGCTCACGCATTGACTGGATATTAATCTCAGACCCACATAAATATCACATCCCTGAAACTTTGCCTGACTCCCTAAACGATTGCTCTCCAGTAAAAGTTATAAGATTCTCTCCACATTTCTCCAGATCACATAGGTGCATTCAATGTCACAAGCTATCCAACTTTGACACTGAAACTTTTAATACCCTTCTCTCTGAAATGAATTGGTCTTTTCTGACCCATCTCCCTCTTGATGAAGCAGTAAACACATTCAACTCAACTTTTCTAAATATTCTTGACTCACTGGTTCCTTAACGCACAATATGTGTCAAATCTAACATATGCCCCTGGTTAACTAAGGCTACCAAGTCCTTGATAAAAACTAGAGATAGAATGTAGACAACCTGGGTAAAACAAAACTCCCTGATCACTTACATAAATATAAAGAACATAGAAACCTTGCAAAACAACATATCAACAAAGACAAAAGAGATTTCTATAACAATCCACCCTCATCACAAAGATTAAATCCCAAGAAATTCTGGCACTTATCAATCAAACACTTCATCCTGGTAACCCCTCATCTCTGAATCTCTTCCCAACAAATACACCCCAAGAGACTGCTTCTATCTTCAATTCCTACTTTATTAATTCCATTAATAAGATGATAAATACTGCCCTCTTACATTCTGACATTAAAAATCCACCTGATCCTCCCTCAACTCAGAATTTTACTAACATTTCTTTCCTTAAACCAATACCTACCAGCTATATAAAATATCTTCTTCACAAACTAAAACCCTGTTCTTCATCTACTGACAATCTACCTCCCTACTTCCTTCAGATTGCAGCAGACTGTCTAGCCCTCCCAGTCTCTATACTGATAAAATGGTCAATCTCTGAATCTAAAGTCTCCTCTATCTCGAAAGAATTGTATACCCTACATATACACAAAGGAGGTAACTCCATAGGTATCATCAATTTCAGACCCATAGCTATCTTGTCACCTCTCTCAAAAATCTGAGAAAAATGTGTGCATGAGCAAGTAATGCAATATCTATAACAAGAAAATTTTATCACCCCCCCCACACAACATGGCTTTCGCCCAAAACATAACACCACTACAGCCCTCCTTTCCTTCATCAACTCTATTTATCTGGCCAGGGATAACAATGAACTAGCGTCATGCTTATTCCTAGATCTATCTAAAGCATTTGATACAGTCTCTCACCCTTAATTTCTCAACCTCTACCATTGCCTGGTTTACTAGCTGCCGCTCAGACTGACTATAATCATAAAATGCCTCTCTGCTCTCTATCCTTCTATCCCTATTAAAATGGGTTTTCCCCAAGGATCTATTCATGGTCCTCTACTCTTCAATATTTTTACTAATCAACTTTGCATCTCCTGCCCTCAGTCAACCCTCATCCATTATGCTGATGATTCTACATTCATCACCATTGCTGACAACCTCGCCAACTTAAATTCTATTACTCAGAAATCCTTCAACTCTGTCGAGTCCTCACTCTCTAAAAATCAGCTAATTCTGAATCCTAAAAAAACAAACTCTTACTTTTTCTCCCCAAAAGCCTACATAACCTTAAATCCACTTTTGCTGTCCCTCTTTAAATAAACCACCTATCATAGTCCAACCCAACACAAAACTTCTAGGGGTCATGATGGATGAACAACTGAAATTAGATTTTTACGTTAAAAATTGCATTAAGAAAATCCATCAGAACCTTGGCCTCTTATATAGAAATAAAAAAGTTCCTATCAAACAAAGCTAAAATCTCTCTCTCTCATAACTATCTCCTACCAAGTCTGCTGCACATTTCCCAGATCATCTCCAACCTCCAGACCTCTCTCCTAACTAAGCTAGAGAATAATTATTACAAAGTTGCCAGATTCACTGCAAATCAAAGGTATAGATCTCATCACTGCTTCTCTTTAAAACACTTGAACCGGCTTGAATTACCTCACCAGCTTCTCCTCTCTGAGTTTCAAACAGTCCACTCTGTCTTGTGCCAACCAAATTTCTGTCCCAACCTGTCTCCTCTAATCTTCTTCTACACTCCTTCTAGAACTCTCTGAAGCTCAGACCAAAACCTACTACAAATCTATAAACCTAAGAGGAAAATTGGTCAAAATCTCTATAGCCACCACCCTACCATCTCTTGGAACAAACTCCCATTGGAAATTAAATCACTTAAACAACTCAATGAATTTAAATCAGCCACCAAAGATTACCTAAAAGTCACTGGTCTTGCCACTGTACTCAACCTCTACAAACTGTCTCCCTCTCCTATAGTAACATACTATCTGTCTTTCACTGGTATTATTTCTGCTCTGTGTTAGCTCTATTACACATCTTAATTACTGTTTTTTTTTCTATTACTCTATCCTACAAATATTCTGTCCTTATATACTGCCTCTATGCTTTTTACTAATGGTAACCTCCTTGACTGTATTTCACCTTAATATATCTTATGATGTACTGGCATACTGTTCCTGCACATATCTTATGTGTAATATCAACTTGAACTCTATAAATAGTTCCTGTGCTTTTACTGTTTCCAACTTAAAAATGTAAATGTTATTGGTTTTATATGTTTTTTTTTCATTTTTTTGTATTTCATTTTACTTATACAATACCACTGTAAATTTGTGGAGCTTTTTTCCCTAGGTCTCCGCTGAAAAAGGGCTATTCAGCTCAGCCGGACTAACCCGGTCAACAAATGTAAAATAAATAAATAAATACATGAATCACATTTGTGAATATGACTTTAAAAGAAAAAGTGGCTGAGAAAGACTGAATGTTTGTTGGTTTTCTTAAACTTGTGGGGGGACTGAAAGGCATATACCCCACTTCATGTCATTAATGTTTGGAAGTAACTGTAAGTAAAACAATTTTTGTTCTTGGCAGTACTTCTATAACAAATTTCATTATATAAATTGCATCTTACACAGTAAATAATTTTGAGTGATTGTTGTATGTGACAAAGATACTAAAGTAAATATGTGTTTTTTTATTTTTTACTTTTAAGGCATTATAATATAAAATGAAAAGAAAGACTAGACAAAAGCACATTTAAGTTAATAGGCTGGAATCTTGGGCTGTGTGTGGTGTACTGGGTATAAAAGTGCACTGATTATAATATATGTAAGAACCAAAATGTTTTATTTTACTTTTGTGTATGTGAATGTCTGGATTATTTGCCTTGGCTTAATCTAATAACATTTTTTTGTGTCAGCAAGTGGGCTTTCAGAATAAGAGACCACAATGCAATGAAAACTTTTCCTTTAACAAATATATATTCAGTGTTTGTTGAGAAGTCTGCAGCTGAGGACATCTGTACATTCTTTTGTTATATTTCCATGAAACAAGCTGACTGCAGGTGAAGGCAATAAATCTTGAGAGGTCTGGACATTATTTACTGACATAAATGGAAAATTAAAAGGTAAAATAGCAAGCAGATTAATAAAAAATAAAGTTTGAAATTATTGGAAGTGAATAAAAGATAGCAGCTTTTCTGATATGTAAATATACTTCAGTGCATTTACTAGAGCAATGCATACTTCAGTTTCATTTAAAGATAGCCAGGACACATTTTCTTAAGACTAAAAGTTAATGCTTTTTGGAAGCATGCAAACTGTTCTTCAAGTCTGGGAGGGGAATAAAGATAAGTCAAGAAAGACAGCCATTAATGTATGTAGGAGCATAGGCTATAATGTGCCTTTGAAGGGATAAACTTAATGTTAGGTTAGGTAAAGCCAGTGGGTTCAGTTGTTCAATTTGGAACAATTGTTCTTATCAGTAGGGATAAACTTTATTTGAAGATGTACATAGTTTTGTGTATTTGTCTTAAGTTAATAGGCTATGGGCTGTTCTAGGTGTATTTTTATTTGAGGGTTTTCATTAAAAGAAAAAGTCTTGAAAAGTGTGACATAGGTTCAAATGGAGAAAGAAAGGCACATCTGCATACAGGATCAACTTGCCTAACACTATTGGGTGCATGCAATACAAACACTGGAAATAGATATTTAAAAAAGTTGTGATATAGACAGGTATAATAACTTCTTATCATAATGGTTATAGTATCCATACTATTTTGGAATGTGAATGGCCCCACAGGTATAAACAAATACTCTGTGGCATATCATCTACTCAAAGGTGATCTCTGCTTAACATACAAGGCCATGTCAAACCCAGAGCTGTTGGACATGCTACACTTAAAGAAAATCCAATCCCTCAGAACCACACACTCCAGGGATCTAAACCTTGCCATCACAATGAACAAAACATGCTGGAGGGATAGGTTCTTGACCCAGAGACTCTTGAGACTCTGGAATAGACTGCCCATACATGTCAAGCAGAGCACCTCTTTGACCCTCTTCAAAAAGAACCTTGCTGATTGGATGGGAGATAGGAAATTCACCCCAGGGATCACGTCAGTCCCCCTGCTAGATAGGGGTCCAGGGAAGTAAATATTGTGGGAAGATATAGCCAGGGAATTGTTATGGCTAGGCTTGTATAGGCCCTCGGGCCAATAGCCTAGTACTAACCTATTAACCTATAAATGCAGACTGCAAATAGCAATGCTATAGAAGACACATTTGGAAAGAAGTAAGCATGTAACTTTGATAAAAAAGCATTTCATGCAGAGTATCTGGAACAAAGGAAAGGAGAGTACTTCTAGATGAGCTCCAACAGTGATAGAAGGGGAAAAAAGATGATAAAGGCAAAGTGATGGTAATAAGCAGCTACTGGCAAAGGATGATGATTTAGCTGGCATTTAATTATATTCTATGTAAAACTGCTATTATTGAGCTTAAGAAAATTTTGGTAGAAATAATCAGCTTTCAGCAGGGAATATTATTTATAAGTGGGGACTGGAACTTGATTTGCAACAGTGAGGATGTGTCTGGGAGACCTAGAAGGGAAATATAACAAAGGAGGGTAGATTTCTGAAGACATTTATGAAAACATTTGGTATGGAAGATGTGAATAAAGTACTAGGAACTCAGAATGTACATATTATTCCCCAAGGTACAATAACTGGACTAGACAGAAATTATATTTCACAGGAATATGTGCATTTAATTGAAAGCTTAAACACATATCCAATAACTATTTCAGATCGTGTACCAATAACAACTAAGATAAAATGCAGAGTAATGCAGTAAAAATGAGACACTGTCTGGCACTTTACCACCTACCTGTTAAAACGAAAGGAATTTAAACAATGGGTAGTGGAATTATTTCAGAGTTATTAGGGAAGATACAAATTTTTTTGAAAGTTATATCTAGTGTGTGGGATAAAATGAAAGTGGAGTTTAAAATATGGTAGAAATAAAAGAAAAAATATATGGTTAAGAACTAACAATAATTATTCAGATAGGCTGACAAAGGTTAAAGTATTGCAGAATAGGGGGAATCTCACAGAGACAGAAGAGGCACAACTGCAGAGTACTAAAGAGAAAACAAGGGAGTATCTGGATAATATGCATGAGTTTAGAAAGATTGCAGTTAAGCAACACTGTTTTGATAATAACTCCAGAGCAGAAAAACCTTTATAAAAAAAACTTAGGCAACAGAAAGTAGAAAGGGTTGCTGTCAAACTTAGGGAATGTGTAACAAGAAAAATAACCAGAGGTCCTGTAGATGTATTAGAGATTTCTTGGGAATTTTATGACAATTTGTATAAAGCAGAGAAATGTGGAAATCAATAAAAAGCACAAATGGAAATATTTATGGAAGACTTAAGGATGCCAAGATTAGAAGTAGATGAGGCTCAACAAAAAAACAGTTAAGAGAGGAGCAGATGAGATAAAAATGGCGACATATAATCAATCTGTAGGAAAGTCTCCAGGAATAGATGGTGTTCCTGTAGAGGTTTGTAAACTAGGAGGGAAGAAAGTGATAAAGATCTCAAAGGTTTTGTTTAATAGAATTTAAAAAAATTGGGAAGTAACAATGCCCTGGAAGAAAGCTGTGATGACTGTATTACCTAAAGATGGTAAAGGCCTGTCAGATTTAGCTTCATGTAGGTACATTTCAGTTTTAAACTATGATTATAAAGTGTTTATGTCTATGATAGCTAAAAGAAAGGCCTAGGTGTTGCCAAAATTGATAGATATGGATCAAAGTGGTTTTGTGGAAGGGAGGCAAATATTTGAGAACATTAACAGGGCAATGATCATCCAGAGGGAAGCAGAATGTAAGAAAACACTGCTGTTATCGGAGGGTCTTGATGCAGAAACAACATTTGACAGACTAAGTTGGGATTTTATGAGTACGGTAATGGAAGCATTTGCATTTTCTGATACAATAAGGTTAATTATTTGGATATTTAAGGGATCAGAGTCCAAAATTAAAGTTGGTAGGTTCCTCTCTGGTAAGTTGCTTCTGAACAATGGAACCAGGCAGGGGTGTCCTCTTTCTCCTTTGTTATTTGCATTTTATCTAGAGCCATTGGCAAAGAAACTAAGGGACTCAGGAATTCAAAGATATCATTGGTATGGTAATCAAGAAGTTGGTTATATTTGTAAATGATATCATGTTGTACCTGATAAAACCAGAAAAGGACATCTAGATGTTGTGGAACATTCTGAGTTTCATGTCTTTTCAGCATATGAAGTTATCGAAGACAAAACAAAGGCTATAGCTTTAAACTATGTACCCACACATGAATTGGTTCAGCACTACCCATATTTATGGGGACATGATAAAAATGAAGTATTTAGGAGCACATGTTAAAAAGGATTCTGTTACGGCAGCTAAGGATATGTGGGAAGAGACTAAAATATAATACAAAAACTGAGAAAATGGAAGCTCTTATTTATGGATGTGGATAGCAATATGCAATCTGGGAAAATGCTTTTAGTCCCTTTAATTTTATATATCACTCAGGCATTTTTTTTATCAACAAGAGGAGATATTGTGGATAGTAACTAATACAGAGCTGAAAGGTTTTATTTGGGATGAGGCAAGGCTCAAGTGGGATAAGCTGATCCTTCCAATAAAACAAGGAGGTTTAGCATTTCCTGACTTGAATGAGTTATATAGTTAAGGCACATATGCATAATGCAAGCAGAAAGGTATAACTCAAAGTGAAAAGGGATAATAATAGGAGAGAGAGAGTAGGATTTTGGATGCTGATCCTTAAAGAGAATAACAGCAGCCATACAGAATATTATATTCATAAAGTAGCGGAAAGTATTCTAAGAACCAAGAGAAAGAATAATTGATATTAGGAGAATAGGCAACAGGAGGGCTTGAACTTGCTGGGGAAACTGGCAAAGGAACCAAAGTACTGGGAGCAAATAGCAGGAGAGGAAAAGGTAAGAGAATGGGGAAGAGGCCAAGAAGACATTTGGACTGCAGGCTAGAGACTGTCTTCCCTTCCAGGGGATTGGTATCAGAGTATAGGCAACGAGAAAGGGATAGGTGAAAGACCTGGTCTTGTAGAGTTTTTAGATTAATATAGAATGGAAGCTGCTGTTAAAAAGGGATAATTAGTAGGGCATATAAAATACCACACAATAACTATAGTAATCAATCAGAGGAGGTTAGAAAAGATTGGGAAGAGAGACTGGATAAGCAATTCATAAGGAAACAATGGGAGGACATATGGATGGTTTTCAAATATGAATTAAAGTCGAAGATGTAAGATTTTTGCTTGGAAGTGTTTGCACAGGTATAGTCTAAACCAACTGTATTTGAAGTAGCGAATATTGCAAAAGAGATAAAAGAACTGGAAATGGGAT
Organism: Protopterus annectens; assembly: GCF_019279795.1. Taxonomy (NCBI): domain Eukaryota; kingdom Metazoa; phylum Chordata; order Ceratodontiformes; family Protopteridae; genus Protopterus; species Protopterus annectens. The sequence continues at coordinate 1,575,254,587 of NC_056739.1, read as the reverse complement.
CTCTAGAAAAGGGTAGTAGCAAATTACATAGAAAAAATGGAAATTGTGGGAGCATTACATGCAGAATAATGTTTTGGAGGAGGAATAAGATTTAAGGAAAGGCAGGAATTGAGCAATTTATGTAATGTTGAATTAAAGATAATTATACAAAAGAATATATGCGATGTATAAAGTTTGTAAGTTTGCAACTGTGAAAATGTTAATATGGTTTGTTTTATTTATATAAATGTATGTTTGCCTATGTATTAAGTGATAATTCAATAAAGGTGTTAAAAACAGAAAGAGAATTGTCAACACACGATCCAAGGTCCTAAATGACTTTTTTATTTTGGTCAGGTACTGTCTATTATGTTATCTACCAAATGTGGCAATATAGTACTTTTTGACATTTAGTCTGAGACCATTTTTGGTACATCTGTTACTTTTATGTGTAAGTGGAAGGGTTAGAGTATCAGAGGGGGGCTTGATAATGATTCCCAGTTTGTATTTGTCTGCAAACTTAGTAGGATGAAGTCTTGTTTTTGGTCTGGAGATCATAAAAATAAATGTCAAAAAGGAGGGGTCCCAACACTGAGCCCCAGGGAACAGTACTGGTTGTGTTCATACTTTCTGATGAGGCACCTGCTGCTTGCACTGTGTGGGTTCAGCCAGTTTGCCACCCATCTTACTAAACAGGGATCTCTTTTTAAAGAGAAAAGCTTACTTACAATGCCAGCATGGTAGTATGATGTCAAACACCTTGGCCAGGTCAAGAACATTGTGAATAACATGACCATTCATGCAATCCTTTCAAAGAAGTTAATCAAATTCATTAGGAAAGATATTCCCTTGTCAAAGCCAAACTACTGCTGATCAAGTATAATAATATTTTTATAGCATAGTTCATAATATTGGTCCCAATATGTTCCGTGGCTTTGCAGATGAGGCTGATCAGACAGATGAATCTATAATTCAGATGGTCAGTGGTAGGGCCTCTCTTTTGGAGTGGCATCACCAGAGTGGTGCACCAAATTTCAGGGACAAAACCTGTGGCTAAACTTATGTTAAACAATTTGATAGCCGAGTCTGCCAAAATATGCCTACTCCTGTTTAATAAATAGCCAGGTATATTGTTAGGCCTCATGGTAGAAGTATGTCTTATTTTAAAAAGCACCTTCAGAGCATGTTCCTTTATGATAATAGCGGATTTAAAGGATTCAGGGAGCGGATTTAAAGGATTCAGGGACATGAACTTTGGAAGGGAGTCTCTGAGGTGAAATTGGCATTGAATATGTTTGGTAGTGTATTGACAATATTGGGTTCAAATGGTTGGTGCCATTTTGAATAAGTTAATAGCATCATGTGGGGTTATTCCTGAGTTTACTAATGTTACTGAAGAAGGATTTATAATTGGCCTTAGCTTCATAAAGTAATATCCATTTATGATTTGCTTTAGTAGACTTAATAATATTTTTCTTGTTTTAGTAATATTTCTGATATTATCATTGACATAAGGTATTTTGGATCTCTTGTATAATATATGGAGTTTTTTTGTTTATTTTATTTATTTATTTAATTTATTTATTTGACATGTGTTAACCGGGTTGGCCCAACCGAGCCATAAGCCCATTTTCAGTGGAGACCTGAGGAGAAAAGCTCCAGGTTAAATAGACATAAACATCTTTAAAAATTCAGTACCAATACATAAAAAATATTTATGAAATAGAGTACAATAAACATGGCATAAAAAGCTTGTAGCAAAAATACATTAGAAAATATGAGAGTAATTGCTGTTTTTTTGTAAAAAAAAGACATGGTGGTATTAGAATGAAGAAAGGAAAGATAATCTCAGTGTTAGAATACAGCAAAAAGCTTGGATTATGTTAGTATGCAACATATCTTAAGGGAAGCTGTACCAATAGAGTGAAATTATAATATAGAGAAAATATTGTAGAGCCTAATTTATAGATGTATACATGTATTTTAATAGCCTAGTGTGCAAAATTGATAAGAAATTAACAGTGTGTGCAGAGTAAAAAGAAATAGTAGAATCTAGTAATCATATACAGAAATAATTGGAGAAAAGGAGTGTGGAGGATTAGGTAGAGTCATGGCAGGGGCATTACCTCCTGTTAAGGAGATGTTGTTTTAGCTCCTTTTTGAAGTGCTTGAGGTGGGAGATGGTTCATATAAATGTGAGGAGTTTGTTCCAGGTTTAGGCTACAGTATGTTTGTACAATAAATTACCAATGCATTTGTTAAGTTTATATATGTTGAGGAGTTGTTGATTGGAGGTAAGGAGAGGATGACTGGGGGTGTAGTAGGATACTATGGATGAAAGGAAGGGGCAGGAAGATAGTTTGTATAGAATGGAGTGTTTGATTTGGAGTTGTGACAGTTGGAGAAGTTGTGGGAACTCCAGTCATTGAAGTGCGTTGAGAGCAAGGCAGTGGTGAGAGTTATGAGGTAAGTTGGTAGCAAATCTAGCTATTTTATGGTATGTTGGTTCTAGCTTACATAACAGAGTTGATTGGCTGGTAATAAACACCGGGACTGAATAGAGTAGGGAGGGAAGGAGTAGTCCCTGAGCCAGGGAAAGTTTAGTGGCAGAGGTAAGGAATTTCTTATTTCTGTAAAGTAAACCAAGTTTTTGGTGTTTTTTTTTAAATACTATGCTGGATATGCAGGTTAAGGTTTAGGTCATCATCAATAATGGTACCTAAAAGCTTAGTGTGGGACTCTGCTGTAATGGTAGTCTTTTCAAGGGATGTGATGACAAATTCATAGGTTCAAAGGATAATTTATAGTTAGAAAATTGTTGGGGAAGGAATAGCAAAAGTTTAGCATTTTTTTTGGATTTAGGATGAGTTGATTATCAGAGAGACATTTTTCTATAGACACAAAAGAGTCTTGAGTGTGTCTGTGTAGATCAGAAAGATTGTTGGAGATGGAGATGAGTGTAGAATCATCGGTATATTGAATAAGGGTGGACTGTTTGCAAGAGGTGTGGAGGTTTTGTTGAAGATATTGAATAGAAGGGAGCCCAGATTGGAGCCCTAGGGCACTCCAATTTTGACAGGTAAGAAGGGGGAGTAGGACTTGAGCCATCTGAGGGGTAACTTGTAAACCAAATCAAGTGTGGGCCCAGATAGATTTTGATTAGAAAGTTTAGATAGAAGTATATAGTGTGAAATGGTATCAAAAGCCTTAGATAGGTCGAGGAAAAGACAGGAAATAAGTTGATTGTTGTCTTTGGCCTCAGCTACTTTGTGGGTAAAAGATAAGAGAGCAGTGGTAGTACTATGTTTTGGCCTGAAGCGATGTTGGGTGGGAGTTAACAGTTTTTCTTGGAGAAGAAAATTCAGTATCTGAGTATGGATGCATTTTTCCAGTATTTTTGAGAGAGGAGAAAGTATGGCTATAGGTCTATAATTTGATGGGTCAGTGGAATTCCCACCTTTATGCAGTGGGATAGTATAGAAGGATTTACAGATGTGTGGGACTATGGCTTCTTGAATGGATCTTTTTATTAGTAGAGATATGAGGTTGGCTATGGATTCAGCGGAAATTTTGAGGAAGATGGAAGGATAGGATGGTAGGATATCTGAAGAGGGAGAGCAGAGTTTTAGTTTGAGCAGGAGTGATTTTATGTAAGCAGTGGAAACTGGTTTAAGGGAGAAAGAGCATGTGTTAAGTGGGTTAGAAGAGATGGGAGGGGGAGAGAGTTGTGGTTGGTGTGAGTGAATTTTTGTATAGTATCTATAAAGTAGTTATTGAGAAGAGTGACGGACTCTTGTGGGGTATTATTTGGGAGAGGAGTGGGAGTGGAAGGGTTTCCAGGGTGAAGACTTTTATTTAAGGTAGACCAGAATTTTTGTGGGTTAGATTTTCTGTCAAATTGGGTTGAGTTGATAAAGTTTTTCTTATTTTTATTAACCAGTTTTTTGGAGAGGTTGCTGAGTTCTCTGTAGTTTTGGAATAGAGATGGTGATCTGGTTTAAACCCAAGCTTTCCAAGCAGTATCTTTGTTGTGCAACAGGGATCGAGTTTCTTTAGAATGCCAGGGGGCATAATTAGCTTTAATCCTAATTCTCTGAGTGGGGGCAAATGAGTTGAGTGTCAAGGAATATTTGATTACATTTTTGCATGGCTTCATTGAGAGGGAGCTGCCAGAGGAAGGACCAATTGATGTTTGATAATGTGGAGTTAAATATGTTGACATTAAAGATTGAAAGTTTATGGTAGTCTTTGTATGTGTGTGTTTTAGGTGACTGTGGAGAGTATCTTAGGATGTGGGTGAGGAGATGGTCACTCAAGGAGTCAGGTAAGGTACAGGGGTTTTGGTAGAAATTAGGGGTGTTTCTGAGACTCTAATCTATGATTGGATTGTTAGAAGAGGATTTGTGCATGGTTGTGGGAGACAAGTTGGTGGAATCCATGTAAGTTAATACTAAGTTGGGGGCTGTCAGATATTAAATTGGATCAGTCAATGTTAATGTCTCCAAGGATGATAGTTTCATAGGAATTATTGTGGGAGAATCAAGACAGAATATTCTCTTAGGTGGTTTATTATTGCCTGGAGGGATGTATATGGAGGCTATGACAATTTTTTGTGTGAGTTAAGGTGGCAGTTAAGAATAGGTAGTTCTGTGGGGTGGACATTGGGTACAAGAATGGTTAGAGGTGAGAGGTTGAATTGATCAGAACAGAGGATGGCAATGCCAACACCTTTTTGGGATTCTATCACAAAAGTAGATATTATAGCTAGGTAGTAATATCATATTATTGGTGATATGGGGTTTTAGCCAGGTTTCAGAAAGGGTTAGAATGTGTGGGGCGGTATGGGCTATTCAAATGTGGAGTTTAGTGATTTTGTTGACATTATTTTTGACAGAGGACCACCAAGGAGGTTTGTTTCTGATTTTCTCATTATATTTTTTCTGGTTTGGACCACCAACTCTATACATTTATCTAAATGGGCATATAACACTTTTGTGAAGCTACCTGCAATGTTATCATCAGAGCTGATGCTACCATGAATGAATTTTAAAACCTTGTCATAGAGGCTGAGGATGTTATCACGTTTGAAATCCTTGAACTCCAAGATACTAGATGCATGGGCTTTGGAGATTTTTGAAGGTGAAAGAAATTACACTAATGACAAAAAATTGGGCTTTGATTCATTAATGGAACAATCCAAATGAATTCTCATTGCAAAAGAAATTTAATCTCATTATATGAGTGCATAGGTCTATTTATAAACTGTGATGATTTTGACTTTAATTAAATATCAGTGCAGTAATCCTTTGCTTTTCCTCAAGATTTGTGCATTGTGACTCCCAAGATGGCTACATAGTGTTCACCAGCTTAACTTCAGCTTTTCCACTGTGAAAACAGAAACTGAGAATCAACAGTGGCAGAATGGCAAAGTGTAAAAATTGGAGACAGTAGAGTGTTTGCAGAAAATGATTATTCGCTGTACACCAGGCAGAAGAGAAGCAAATTTATCCCAGAAGTCAGGGAATGTCAAGATGCAGGTCTGCAATTCAAGCTGGTGTATTGAGCTGTCTTCAAAATATTTTTTTCCTGGAAGATCAAACCATCTTTGATGCATAACAGGCTAAGAATAAGAGGAAAGAGTGGACTTTTGCTGACTTTCTTAAACTTGTGTAGAAATGAAAAGCATTTGCCTCACTTCATGTCATTAATGTTTGGGAGGGTCTTGAGTGAAGAGGAAGATGAAGACAAAGGAAACTGCAAGTAAAACAATTTCTGTTTTTAACAGTATTTATATGACACCTTTCACAATATAAAGTACATATTTTATAGAAAGTATTTTAGTTGTTCTTGTATGTGAGAAAGTTACTAAAGTAAACAGATGACTTTTTCTTTTTCTTTCTCTTCTTATTCTTTCTTTTTTTTTTTTGTGTTAAGTAGTACAGGCATCACAATGCAAAAAGTGAAGAAATGCCTGACAAAAGCATGTTTAAATTTATAGACTGTGTTCTTGGGTAATTGAGGTGGGAGGTGGGTGTAAAAGTACACAGATCACAATATGAATCAATGGGAATGTGAGAAACATAAATCATCAAAAACAAACAAACACACAAACAAAAAAATACAAAAAACAAACTAAAATATTTTTTTCAGAGGAAATGCTCCTGCACACCCCCTACCTCCTGCTACTTATTTAAACCAGTTCCAAGATGGCACAAAAGCAGGGAAAGGGAAAATCCCCAATACCATCATTCTGCTATCATATGACTATTCGATTACTTATACTGACAGAAAAAACATTCAATATTCCAAATATTCAACAACTTAAAGTTACTTACATATATATATATATATATATATACTTACTATATATATATATATATATATATATATATATATATATATATATATATATATATATATACAATATATATACATGCATACTACATATATAAATATATATATATATATATGTGTGTGTGTGTGTGTGTGTGTGTTTATATATATATATATATATATATATTATATATATATATATATATATATATATATATATGTATATATATATATATATATATATATACAGATATAGATATAGAAATAGATATAGATATAGATATAGACAGATATGGTTTGATGCAATTTCAACCAAACTTACAATAGATATGTTTTTTTTTTTGTACTTGTTTACTGGGCTAGAGCATTTATCTACATGGACCTTTTTCAGAGTCAGCCCAGGACAACTGTCTGGTTAAGTGATTTGCTCAGTCACACAATTAGGCAACAAAAACCAAGGGAATTGAACCCTAGACAACTGGACCACAGGTGGCAGCTCACTAACTGCTCCTTAATCCTCTGCTCCAGCCACTAGACAGATATTCAAGACATATGCTGCATTTCCTGCCTGAATAGAATTCTATGATCATCATTTACATAAGTCTTACAGACTATGAGCTATGAAGATCTGTGGAAGCTGGTATTTGGTATATATGTGAATGAGACAATGCCTTAAACACAATTTTGTTGTTCATGGAAACATGTTAAGGACATTCTATGGGATTCACAATTATTTTTTCCATGCAGGAGCAGTGTAGCTGGTCCTGCATATAATATGGCCACTGAGCGATTCAGGAATGTGCTGTTTTGATGTGCACGAGCAAGCCAACACTGTTTCTGCATGGAAACCCATGTAGAATGCTAATTACCTCATTTGCTGGTGAAAACCACGCAAATGAGGTGAATTAGCAATCCAGGAAGCAGGCAGGTAACTGTGCAGGAATAGTGTAAGGTGCAGAAATGTATTCGGCTACCAGCTGAATACATTTCTGCAAAAATGAAAACAGAGCTATGACAGCTCCAATAAAAGCATGTGCCCTAATCTGTAGGCATGCCAATGGCCAAATGTATGGCCATTGGCATGGAAAACTTCTTAATTTTTATAAAGATAAAACTTTATTTTATTTTGGCTGATCTCAGCCATTGAAGCATAGGGCAGCGCCGCACAAACGGGATCATGGGAAAAAAAATTGTGAAAAGTCAATTTTAAGGGAAACCTGCATTCTGCCATTATACTCTATGGTAAGCAGACTCTAAACAATGGCAGGGAACAGTGATTGCTAAGGAGGAAGGCTCTTGTGTAGTGCAGTAACTACAGATTAAGGCAGAGGGGTATGTTAGTGAGGGGACTTATACTGAATCACAACATTTTTCTAAGTGTCACACTGCACCTAACTGTGTAGATGTTCTAACACCATCTTGTAGGCAGAAGGAGCAAGTAACATGAAAAGGGGGTGTGTCATGCTTGCTGTAAGCACATTGGAGCTCCGTTGCCTGGGTTTGTGCTTAGCTAAGGACAGCTTAGCAAGGGTTGGTGTGTCCCAGATAGCTTAGCTGTGCTTAGCTAAGCACCGAAACAGTAAGCATGTTTGCGTCTGGGGAGGGCCTTTTCTTCTTAGCAGTGTTTACACTAGCTAAATGGGTTTGAGCAGTGTGCCCCAGGGCTTAAACAGGAATGATATGGGAAAAAAAAAGAAATAACAGACCAAGGCAAATGCAGTACAAATCAGTAATATGAGATTCTGCAACTCACAATGGGCCATTGAAAGCAGTCATTAATACAGCTGGCAGATGACTACATAGCTAAAAATGGGAGGAGATGTAACCAAAAAAAGAAATAAAGGGCAACAGCACAATAAAGGGGAAATGTAGTAGAAATCACTAACATGCGACTCTTGAAACTCACAATAGGTCATTCAAAGCACTCAATAATACAGCTGACAGAAGGCTGCATAGCTGAAAATGGGAGGAGATGCTAAAAAAAGAAATAAAGGGCAACAGCACAATAAAGGAGAAATTAAGTAGAAATCACTAATATGGGACTCTTGCAACTGACAATGGACCATGCAAAGCACACAATAATACAGGTGGTAGGTAGCTGCATGGCTGAAAATGGGAGGAGATGTAAGTAAAGAATAATTAAATAAAGGGCAACAGCAGAATAAAAGCAATTGTGCACAAATTACCACTAGTGCCTCTAACACTCATAGTGGCCAAATCAAAGCCATGAGTAATATAGGTGGCAGCTGGAATGTATCATAATCAGCCAATCATACAGGCAGCATATACAGCACAACAGTATAAAGTATGGAAACACCTTACAGTCTGTTTCTTCCCACAGACTCTGCACTATTGGTGTATACATGCGGGAGAATTTTAACTGGATAAATGTTAGGGGCTGCCATTGCCTTGATCCATCACTATGAACTAGTGGCTGACAACTGAGAGGAGGATAATGCTGACAACCGCCACAGACCAAGGAGGAGGAGAAGAGTGTTCAGAACCAGAGTAACTTACCAGGGGCTACATGATCTGGAGATAGTAGATCACTACAGGGTTGACTGAAATATACTTCAGCAAATCACCAAGCTGTGCTGGTCTCAACTCAGAGCTAGAACCAACAGAGAGGAACCCATCCCAGTGGATACCAAGGTATGTGTAGCCTTAAGAATTCTAGCTGCAGGTACTTTCCAAAGACCTACTGGGGACATGATGGGGGTCTCACAGGCATCTGCATCCAGGGTACTCCACCAGTTCCTGGATGCCATGCTACCACATGCCAGTGAGCGGATTTACTTCCCCAGCACCTGTGAGGAGACGACCAGCAATATGCATCTCTTGCACCATGTAGCAGAATACCCAGAGGTACTGGGTGCCATAGACTGCACGCACATCCACATCAAAGCACCACCTGGTGAACAGGGTAGGGTCTACATAAACTGCAAGGGCTTCTCCTCCATCAACTGCCAGGTGAATGTGTGTGCTGGCAGCCCTGGTAGCTATCACGACTCCCACATCTGGCATTTGTCACAGCTGTACTAGGCATTTGCCAGTGGGGGCATCCCATATGGCCAGCTAGTGGGGGATGCTGGCTATGCATTGGAGCCGTGGATGATGACACCCATCAGAAATGCACACACACTCACACAAGAGTGCCATAATGAGGCACATGCACAAACCAGGATCATTATAGAGCATGTGTTTGGGATCCTCAAGTCATGGTTCTACTGCCTTGACATGTCTGGTGGAGCCTTGCAGTACTCTTCAGCTACATGTGCACACATGCTCATAGTATGTGCCATGCTGCACAATATGATCCTGTGGAAACAGCTGCAGCAGGAACAGCATGGGGAAAGGCCACAAGCCTACCACCATTTCCAAGGTCCCCACAGGCACAGAGGGACTCACAGGAGGAGGACCCCGAGCCTGCTCCCATAGGCAGACAGAGGCATGCCCAGTATGCTCACACCTTGGCAAAGAGGAAACGCATAGCACACACACTGACACTATAGGGACCCCAGGGACTGACAGCTCTCTCTGACTCACACACATAATAAAATGGATGACACACACATCGCATTACCTGCAACTTACCATGTATAGGCAGTGTACTGGGTGCATCCAACATACATGACCCTCAAGCACCGTTCTCACAACTGCAGCAAGCAAAAGATAAGTCAGTCTTCTTAATAATAAATGAATGGAATAATATGTTCTGATAGCATATCTATGGTAATGCTGCATGCATGCAAGGGTATGGGGTGGCCTACTGTGGTAGCAGCACACAGCTGACAGCTATGTGGGACACCAGGAAATGTCTGGCCAAAACTGGCCTCCACACACTATGCAGTAGTACTGAAGGTGGCAAATCTCACTCCAGTTTATGTGTGGGGACAACTAACTTGGGGGTCATAGGTCACAGGGCTGGATGTCAGGGTGTGGGTCCCATAACCACCCCTCACACCCACACATCAAGTCAGCTGTAGAAAAGCACAAAAAATGTCTGGTAAAAACACACAAATGGTGACAATGTTGAATTAACCTCCTACAGACTCACGCAGTGATAGCACAGCAGGACCTGCAGTTGCAGTAAGGCTATGAAGGTTAAAAAGTCTGAAACTCAAATGTATGCTAGTAGAATCTGACCTGAACTCTTTGCTGATATGCCTCTAGTCCCCAAGACAGGGCACAATGGTAAGGTAAATGGAACCAAAATGTAAAGCAAATATCAGCACAGTTTGTGCAAATGTGCACAGTTGACAGGTGTGCCCCCCATATACCCACACAAATGCAGTAACATGTATGTTTGCAGGGAAATAGCAGCATAGCACACATTGGCAGGGCTGTACCAATACACATGAAAACATGTTGTCTGTCCACAATATGCAGGGGTCAATGAGCTATATGTATGTGTGGTTAATACTGTCTGGATCGGGCCAGCATGTTCTCCTGGCAGTCGTCTTGTACTGCCCTAGGTAGAGTGCTGCCTTTGACAGGGCCATGTGCAGATAACTGCAGTGCAAACTGTTATGCATGTCAGTGACACCCACTGCTCTGCCACTGACATACCTGGATGTCACAGTGCTATGTGGAATATACTACACATATTAGTGACATCTTGAAGAATGTGTAGCAGAGGTGCCAAGGCTTTTATGAATATAAATGCCTTGTGGTACTGTTGCCAGTGGTCATTCTTAATAATCCTTTTTTCTTATGTTTGCTTTTACAAATAATGGACATGCCTGCACAGTTGAATGCACTTTGTACCCACACCCATAACTCCCAACCTCTGACAGCAAGATGTCTGGACAAGGGCAGAAATAAAAGTGGAACAAAGGCACAATGATAGGCATGTGTTGTAAATATCACCCTTACATACTGAGAACATTGGTAGGATGAGGGGTTTGCAGTAGCGAGAATTGTCTGACGGTTATGTATTCTGAAACTGTAATGTCTGTATTAATTTGTAACATCACACTTCAATTGTATGTAACTAACTTGCCATAAAAACAAAAGTTTACATAGAAAGGATGAAACCTCTAGCCAAACACCTGGACAACCTGCCAAAAAATGTACAGGTCAGAAGTATGCATACACAAGGATATGACATCTCAGGTTAGAAAGATACCACACAAGCAGGAGATCCCCAGCCAGTATATCACCAGGTTGCTAGACTGTATACACAGCTGTGTGCCATTACTACACTGGCTGTAGTCACACCTCACAAATGGCCTTGTTGGGTAAGAATTTGCATATCTGCCCTCCTAATATTGGTGTATGCATCATACAATTAGTATTCCTCTGGTAAAGCACTGTAATGATCTCATGATGTCTGGCAATAGGTAATGACACAATACATTGCAGTTTCAGCTTACAGATATGTCAGAAAATGTCTGCTAAACAAAATAAGTACCCTGAGGAAAGTCCTGAGTACTCCTGAGAGGCATGGCTGTAGCACACAAAACCCTGGACTGGAGTACACCTATCTCTGGAATGGAGTCGCACCCTAACTATAGAAGGTCACACTGAGCATGCTCCTGCACTTAATCACAGGGCATGTTGGAACCCACATTGGAATATATGACTGTATTGTGTATATATGTCCATGCATACAGGCAGCTATGTACACCTCAACTGTCCCCACACACACACATCTGACAGGATTACCCTCAGTTAGCTGTAGGTGGCCCATATGTGATATATCTGTATCTGTTGAATGAGATAAACACACATGTATATGGGCAACAGATAACATATGTCAAGCATACATACACATAGATGTGGGGAACTGAGAGACAGACAAGTGATACAGTGAGAGAAACAGGGGGATACAGACAGAGTGAGTCACATACACGGATACCCTGAATGGCATACAGTGATGTCCTGCTGTGGACAATGGCATACCAGTTGTAAATAGTCAGATGTGCCAGCATAAAAGGTGAGCTCCATTGTGAAACAGTACTGAGATTGAGCTTATAATATCACATTGTGTGTGTGTGTGTGTGTGTGTGTGTGTGTGTGTGTGTGTGTGTGTGTGTGTGTGTGTGTGCGCGTGTGTGTGTGTGTCAGTAGGTCCAAGTATTAGGAGACTCTTCCTACTCTGTATACTTCACATTGCCTTACTTCACATGATCTACTGCTTTCATTCATGTTAGAAGTACCATTGGACACCGATCATCCCATATAAGCTCTGTAGCACGTGAGATAACTGCAAAACACTATAGTAGAAACAAATCTATAGGTAGGGATTCTAATCTCAATACTGGCAACTGTGTGTGTGTGTGTGTGTGTGTGTGTGTGTGTGTGTGTGTGTGTGTGTTTGTGTGTAACAGTTGTGTATGTGAGAGTGAGGGAGTGTGTATTTGTTTGTTTATTTGTAGGTGAAACAGTTTTAGGTGATTCCCACCCACAACACTTTCCATTGCCCCACTTTATCAGTCCTGCTGATGTCATTCCCCTTATCAACACCTTTGGCCGGTTGTCAGCCCAGTAAGCTTTGTAGCATGTGTGATAACTACATAACACTGTAGTACAAATCACTAGCTAAACAAGGGTTCTAATCTCACATCTGGCAAATGAGTGTGTGTGTATGCTTGTAAGAAGTATTTTGTTAAGTCTCCCACTCACTGACCTACTTTATCAAGCCAGCTAATGTCATTCCCCCTATCTGCACCTTTGGCCAGTTGTCAGCCCAATAAGCTCTGTTGGGTGTGTGATAACTGTATAACACAATAGTACAAATTACTAGCTAGACGGGTTCTAATCTCAGATCTGGCAAATAAGTGTGTGTGTATGTTTGTAAGAAGTATTTTGATAAGTCTCCCACCCACTGCCCTACTTTATCACTCCTGCTGTCATTCCCCTTATCAGCACCCTTGGCCAGTTGTCAGCGAAGTAAGCTCTGTAACATGTATGATAACTGCATAACACTATAATACAAATCACTAGCTAAACAAGGATTCTAATCTCAGATCTGGTAATTGAGTGTGTGTATGTTTGTAAGAAGAAGTATTTTGATAAGTCTCCCACTTCGTGTCCTACTTTGTCAGTCCTGCTGATGTCATTCCCCTTATCAGCACCTGTGGTCAGTTGTCAGCCCAGGAAGCTCTGTAGCACATGCAATAACTGTGTAATACTATAGTATAAATAACTAGATAGGCAGGGGTTCTACTCTAAGATCTGGCAAATGTGAGTGTGGGTGTGAATGTATGTATATTTGTAGGAAGAAGTATTCTGATAAGTTTTTCACCCACTGGTATACATTATCAGTCATACTGATGTCATTCCCTTTATCAGCACTTTTGGCCAGTTATCAGCCCAGTAAGCTCTATAGTGCATGCAATAATTGTGTAACCCTATAGTACAAATAACTAGATAGATAGGGCTTCTACTCTCAGATCTGGCAAATGTGTGTGTGGGTGTATAAGCATGTGTATGTTTGTAGGAAGAAGTATTTTGATAAGTTTCCCACCCATTGGCATACTTTATCAGTCATGCTGATGTCATTCCCCTTATCAGCACCTTTGGCCAGTTGTCAGTCCCATAAGCTCTGTAGCATGTGTGCTAACTGTGTAACACTGTAGTACAAATAGCTAGAAAGGCTGGGGTTCTACTCTCAGATATGGCAAGTGTGTGTGTGTGTGTGTGTGTGTGTGTGTGTGTGTGTGTGTGTGTGTGTGTGTGTGTAAGTGCATATGTTTGTAGGAAGAAGTATTTTGATAAGTTACCCCCCCACTGGCCTACTTTATCAGTCATGTTGATGTCACTTTCCTTATAGGTTCGTAGGTGTGTACTAGGCTAATGGCCCTGGAGCCATTACAAGCTTAGCTCATAGATGTGCCCTGCTATTGTGCCACCCAACATTAGTTCCCAGTGCCTCCATCAAGTAGAGCCACTGGAGTGATCTCTGGGGTGAACTTTCTATTACCCATCCACTCATCAAGATCTCTCTGGAACAAGGTCATCTAGGTGCTTTGCTTGACATGTATGGGAAGTCTATTCCAGGGCATGTGGTGTCTCTGGGTGAGGAACCTATCTCTCCAGCATGTTGTGTTGATTATGGTAATGAGGTCGAGGTCCCTGCAGTGTGTGGTGCAGAGAGATTGGAAAGTATTTAGATGTAGCATTTGTAAAAGAGCTGGGCCAGACATTGCTTTGCAAGTCAAGCAGAGATTGCCTCTAAGTAGGTGATATGAGACAGTAAATAGCTGGAGTCTTTTTAGTCTGTCTATGTAGGACATGTGTTTAATGCCTATGATCCTCATTGTGAGGTACTTCTGTGGGCTCTACAGCTGTTGCAGATGTCTAGTGAGGTACATGCCAAATGAGCCACTATACTTGATGATTGGTCTAGTGAGGGAAGAGTACACAGAGATGATGACCTCTTTTTTCCTGGATTCAAAACCCTTGTTAATGAGATGTGCCACATAGAAGGATTCCCTGACCACAGTAGCAATGTGGTGGTTAAAGGAGAGGTTGCTGTCAACCTGTGTCCCCAGATCTCTTATAACACTTACAGTGTTCAGTGGGCTCCCATCGATGTGGTACTTAGTGGGAAAAAGGGGCTGATGATGCATTGTGTGGTGTTAAGCTTCAAGCCATGGTTTACACAGCAGTCAGTGGTCTCAGTGAGGCCTTTCTGTAGGATGTCTGCATCACTTGTGGAGTTAGTAATGGCTCCCAGCTTGCAGTTGTCTGTGAACTTGGTCAGCCAGAGTTCCTTTGTGTTGGCCTGGACTCCTGAGAAGTAGATGCTGAACAGGAGAGTACCTAGGAGTGATCCCTGTGGGACTCCACTCATGACTGGCTGGCAGTCTGACTTGGAGCTCACTACATTCACACTGTGTGTTCTATCTGTGAGCCAATTTGCAACCCCCCTAGTGATATAGGGATTGATGCCTAGTTTGGTGGGTTCATCCATAATTCCTGACTGAGGAATGGTATCAAGAGCCTTGGCCAGATTGATATAAGCTGTATGCAGTGCCTTACTGCCATACACAGCCCCAGTGACTGACTCAAAGAAGTCAACCAGGTTGAGCAGGCATGATCTCCCTTTCACAAAGCCAAACTGTGTGGAGTCCAGTGTTAGGAGATTACATATATGTTTGTCTATCAGGTCCCCTGATGATGCTTTCCATAGATGTACATATCAGACTCATCAGGCTAATGGACTGATAATTCCCAGGGTCTGTAGTTGCCACATCTTTATGGAGAGGGATGACTGTAGCCTTGCACCATTTGGAAGAGACAAAGCCTGAGGTGAGGCTGTGGCTGAACAGGGCATACAGATATGTTGCCAAGTATCTTTGTAGTTCATGTAGAACACAGCCAGGGATAATTTGGGGTCCCATGGAAGATGTATTCTTGCCCATGGACAATGCAGGTGTAATCTGGGTGGCAGTAATCCTGGGTGCCCAGCATTCTTCTGGCATTCCTATCGTTCCCCTAGGAGACAGAGAGGGGTAAAGCTGGCACTGAATGTGTTGGCAAGAATGTTGGCAATATCTGTTGGCTCAATATAGGAGGTAGCATTGTGCAGTAACTCAGAGCACTTTTGGGTATTGGCATGGAGGTTCTTGATATAACTATCAAAGGATTTGTGATTGTTGTCAGTGTCTGCTGCAATTTTGCCATCATAGGCAACTTTAGATGGTTTCATGAGGGATCTCAAGTTGTTCTTGAGGCTAAGAAGAGAGTTTTGTCACTCTTGGGACTCCACCTTTTTCTGCAACAGTTTCTTCCTTATTATTAATGGCAGGGACCACCAGATTAGCCTCCAGTGTTTGGAGGAGAATTTCATGGGTCTGTTGGATATGGCTAGTTCCATGCATTGATGTACATGTTTGTACAGTGCATTTGTGTATGATTAGGCAGTCATGCAGGTATTTTACGCTGGCATGGGTGCTCTGAAGTTAGCCATCTCAGTTATCAGTCCAAAGTCAGCTTTGGAAAAGTTTTTCAAGGTGGTTAACCTTGCAGGGGGTGTGGGTGAGATGTGGATTTCCATAGTAATTACTCTATGTTGTATCTGACCAGGTATCGATTGACTACTGCTGTCAAGTAATGGTCCTATATGTTAGTAATCAACACAGGTCAAGGATTTTGCTTCCTCTACTGGGTGACAAAACGAGCTAGTCCAGGGCATTGGAACGGATGAATTCCAGGAAGCTTTGGGCAAGTGTATTGCTGCTTGAGTATCTTTCCCAGTTGATGGAGGGGTAGTTGAACTCTCCTACTATGAGATTGTTGGGTTGGACCTTGAGAGATAACAGGGTGTTGAGGAATGTGGATTGAGAGTCTAGGGACATGGATGTGGAGCTCTATCAGGCTATGACCTGGATTGCACTATTACCCAATGTCATTTGTACCTGAAGTATCTCAGATGCATTATGCTGGGATACTACTCTGGATGTGTGCATATCCATTATTAATATGGAGACACCAACGCCTTTGGAGCTGCGGTCCATGTTTTGGGGCTGACAGGTATGGAATGAATTATAGTCTGGTAGTGCAGGGATGCTGTCTGTTGCTGTAAAACAGATCTTCGTTACAGCACAAATGTCAATGTTCTCCATTTTGAGGAGTGCTTTGAGTGGCTGCATCTCTAGATGTAGATGTCTAGTATTGAGCAGCATGACCCTCAGATTGCATATATGTATAGCTGTTACGATGGTAATTTGATTTGGAACACCGCCTAAAGAGGCACTATAGGGGTGGCAAGACACTTAGCCAGTACCTGGAAACCCAGGGGTGACAGATGCAGGCCATCTCTGGCAAGCCATTGCAGGCTGTCAATCATGTCATCCCAGGCAGTCAGATACTGGATCCCATGCGAGTGACACCAGACACTTAAGCCAATTGTTGAAGTCAATCATTTGTTGTTTGTACTGCAGTATCCTTCTGGGTGACAGTTATATACT
This sequence comes from Protopterus annectens, assembly GCF_019279795.1. Classification (NCBI taxonomy): domain Eukaryota; kingdom Metazoa; phylum Chordata; order Ceratodontiformes; family Protopteridae; genus Protopterus; species Protopterus annectens. The sequence continues at coordinate 1,575,237,356 of NC_056739.1, read as the reverse complement.
GCTCAGGGCTACTGTCATACCTGGCTGGCCCACATAATCTGAGAGCTCCACCATGTCTCTTTTCATATAGCCCAGGGATGTGTGTCTCAGATCATTCACACACACATGGACAATGACAGAGTGATACTTGTAGTTGTTGTGTAGTGACCTGACTGGGTGTGTTTTGTGTTGGATTCTAGCACCTGATAGACAGTTGACTGTTACCTCCTCCATGTTTAACCTAGTGAGTGGGACATCTGTGTGCCTCACTATTAAGTCACCTATGATTACTGTATCAGGCAAGGTGGTTAACCTTAGGGCTTTAGGTTGAAGGGCGCACTGTGTAGGTGAGATATGTGTCCTGTGGTTTGTGCTGTGTTGTGATGGTGGAGTGGGTGTCTGTCTTTGTGATCTCTGCTGTCTGGGTAAATGTCTATTGAGTGCATCTGTGAAGGTGGGTGTGTGGTTATTGTTTGTATGTCAGAGCTGTGACAGTGGGTGTTCTGTAGGTGTATGTGTTCCATGTGGTGTGTTGCAGGTGTTGACCCTTCTCCTCTTGACCAGCTAGTCCAGTCTTCACTGGAGAGTGCATATCTTCCAATTCAGTGATATAGGGGTATCTCTCACAAGTCTGAGTGTTGGGAGTTTAGAGGAGATGGTTGTCTGTGTACATAAGGCAGTTGCAACAGTGCCTCAGAATGCCCAAGTGCACCAGGTTAGTGGGCAAACGCACAGAGAACTGCATTTTAATCATGCCAGGAGGGGTGGTCATAACTACTAAGTAATGGAGATAATTCCATGAGGAACAACTGCTGCTGATGGCTCTCAGGTATGCTAGAATAACTGATAAAATAACCTGTTGAAGTGAAAAGCTATTAGGCTATTTGAAGTGCAGCAGAGAAAGAACTATCACGTTCTAAGGGAAAAATGAATGCAGACTTTCTGGCACCTGTAACAGTTTACCTCATCTGTGCAGTTATCAGAACCTTTGGCCAGTTGTCACCCCAGTAAGCTCTGTAGTGCATGTGATAACTGTGTAACACTATAGTACAAATAACTTGATAGGAAAAGGTTCTAATGTCAATACTTGTGAGTGTGTGTTTGTGTGGGAATCATATACTGTGTATGTTATATCATTTTGAGTTGTGTACCATCCTGTAAACTTCCCATCACCCTAATTTACTAGACCTACTGGTGTCATTCAGCTTAGAAGTATGTTGGGATGAGGTGAAATCATGTATGCTCTGTGGCACGTCTGATAACTGCGTAACACTATAGTAGAAATAACTAGATAAGTAGGGGTTTTACTCGCAACACAGGCAGCTGTTTGTGTGAGAATCATATACTGTGTGGGCTATACCATTTTGAGTTGTGTGCCACCCTGTAAACTTCCCACCCCCTACTTTACTAGGCCTGCTGATGTCATTCACTGTAGAAGCATGTTGGGAGTAGATGAGATCATGTAAACTCTGTGGCACTTCTGATAACTACACAACATTATCGTAGAAATAACTAGCTAGGTAGGGGTTCTAATCTCAATACTGGCAAATGCTTGTGTGAGAACCATATATTGTGCTGGTTATACCATTTTGAGCTGTGTACCACCCTGTCAACTTCCCATCACCCTACTTTACTAGGCCTGCTGATGTCATTCACCTTAGAAGTACGTTGGGACTAGATTAAATCATGTAAGCTCTGTGGCATGTCTGATAACTGCATAACACTGTAGTAGAAATGACTAGATAGGTACGGGTTTTAATCTCAATACTGGAAACTGTTTGAGTGAGAACCATATACTGTGTGGGTTATACCATTTTGAGTTGTGCACCACCCTGTAAACTTCCCATCACCCTACTTTACTAGCCCTGCTGATGTCATTCACCTTAGAAGTACATTGGGACTAAATTAAATTATGTAAGCTCCGTGGTGCATCTGATAACCGTGTAACACTATAGTAGATATAACTAGATTGGTAGGAGTTCTAATCTCAATACAGGAAAGTGTTTGTGTGAGAAGCATATACTGTAAACTTGATGAAAACTGTAGTAAACCAGTGAATCAAAAAGAGGAAGAGCTCCAACCAAAGAAAACCAAGGCCGTTGGTGGAATCAAAAAGAGGAAGAGCTCCAACCATTCTGAGTTGTGTACCACCCTGTAAACTTCCCATCACCTTACTTTACTAGGCCTGCTGATATTATTGACCTTTGAAGTACATTGGGATGAGCTGAAATCATATAAGCTCTGTGGCTCATCTGATAACTGCGTAACACTATAGTAGAAATAACTAAATAGGTAGGGGTTCTAAACTCAATACTGGCAACTGTTTGTATGTGTGTTCATAGGTTCATAGATAGGTACTAGGCTATTGGCCTCAGGGCCTATATAAGCATAGCCATAAAGATTCCCTGGCTTTAGCCACCCAAAAATGTATTTACCTGTACCCCTGTCGAGCAGAGCCACAGAAGTGATCCCAGGGGTAAATTTCCTATTTCCCATCCAGTTATCTAGATTTTTCTTAAAAAGGACCAATGAGGTGCTTTGCTTGACATGAATGGGAAGCTTGTTCCAGAGTATGGGAAGTCTCTGGGACAAGAACCTATCCCTACAACAAGTTCTGTTTATTGTGGTGACAAGGTTATGGTTCTTGGAGCATGTGGGGCCAAAGGTATTGTTTTTTTTCTAAGTGTAGCTTGTCCAACAGCTCTGGGTTTGACATGGCTTTGTATGTTAGGCAGAGATTGCCTCTGAGTAGGCATTATGCAACGGAGTAGAGCTGGAGTTTCTTAATATGGTCTGCATAGGGCATCTGTTGGAGGCCAGTGATCCACTTTGTGAGGTATTTCTGTGGTCTTTCCAGTTGCTGCAAAAATTTTGTGAGGTACATCCCGAATAGGGCATTGTACTCTATAATAGGTCTAATGAGGGCTGAGTAGAGGGGGACAATGACCTCTTATTTTCTGGATGAGAAACCTTTTGTGATGAGGTGTGCCACATAAAAGGACTTCCTGACCACTGTGGCTATGTTGTTATCAAAGGAGAGACTACTGTCTACCTGTGTCCCTAGATCTCATATCACACTTTCGATGTTGAGTGGACTACTGCCTATGCAGTAGTTCATTGGCACAGGGTTTTCCAAAAGGGGATGACTATGCATTTTTTGGCATTTAGCTTGAGGCCATGGCTTTGACACCAGGCATCTGTCTCAGCGAGGCCCTTTTGTAGAATGTCCACCTCCTTAGGGGATTCAATAATGGCTCCTAGTTTGCAGTCTACAAACTTTGTTAGTCATAAGCCCTCTGTGTTGGCTTGGACTTCAGGGAAGTAGATGCCAAACAGGAGAGGACCCAGGACTGAACCCTGTGGTACTCCACTTGTCACTGGTCTGGAGACAGATTTGGAATTGGCTACTTCCATGTGGGGTTCTGTCAGTGAGCCAATTGGCCACCCATCTTGTGACATAGGGGTTTATGCCCAGTTTCATGAGTTTATCAATAATACCAGAGTGGGGGATGGTGTCGAAGGCCTTGGCGAGATCTAGGTAGGCTGTGTGAACCACCTTATCCTTGTCCATGGCTTTGTTGACTGCTTCAAAGAAGTCAATCAGGTTTAGGAGACATGATCTGCCTTTCAGAAACCCAAACTGGGTGGGATCCAGAGTTTAGAGGTTACCTATGTATTTGTTTATACGTTCCATGATGATATGTTCCATGGCCTTGCAGATCAGACTCATTAGACTGATGGGTTGGTAGCTCCCACGGTTCGTGGTGGATCCCCCCTTGTGGAGTGGGATTACCATAGCTATGCACCATTCAGTAGGCACAAAACCTGTAGTGAGGCTATGATTGAACATGGTACTTAGGTAGGGTGCCAATTAATTTTGTAGTTTGTGCGGTGCACAGCCTGGGATGTTGTCAGGTCCCATGGATGCTGTATGTTTGGCTTTGGTGAGTGCATTTTTCACCTGTGTGGCCATGATTACAGGGACTTGGCATTCCTCTGGTATAGAGATGGGCCCTTTCAGGGGTGAGAGGGGGGTGAAATTTGCACTGAACCTATCTGCCAGGATGTTGGCGATATCAGCTGGTTCTGTATATTTAGTGCCATTGTGCTGTACCTCTGAGCAGATCTGAGTGTTACCATTGAGATTCTTGACATAGCTATAGAATGCCTTGTGGGTGTAATTCGAATCAGTGGCAATTTTGTTTTCATAACTAGCTTTGGAGGATTTTATGAGGGATCTCAGCTTCTTACTGAGGCTAACAAGAGAGTTTTTCCAGTCTTGGGATTTTACTCTTTTTTGCAACAGTTTATTCCTTCTGTTGTAGAGTTTGTTAATGGCACGGGACTGCCAGATTGGCTTCTTTTTTTTTGGAGGATAGCATCTTAGTTTTATTTGGGATGGCATGGTCCATGCACTTGTGTATGTGTTCATACAGTGCATTGATGTAGGATTCAGCAGTCGTACTACTACTTTCCATCTGCATGGGAGTGGTGAAGTTAACCTCTGTCTTAAGAAGCATGAAGTTGACTTTGGAGAAGTTTTTTACGGTGGTTTCCTTAATAGGGGTTGGGGTGGGATGTGGATGTCTAGGGTGATTAGCTTATTTTATTTTATTTATTTTATTTTATTTTATTCTATTTTGCATTTGTTTACTGGGAAGATCCAGCTGGGCATAGCCCATTTTCAGTGGAGGCCCGGGGAGAAAAGCTCCAAGTAATACATTGGCAAATTACACATATCCACAATCAGACAAGCATTTGTCGTAATAAATGACGGCATATACACAAATTGGCAATTCTGTCAAGTATTCAAGTGATATAACAAATTCAAAAGTATTAAATATACATTATATGAACTAGACATTTACTTGTGATTACAGTAGTAATGAAGCTCACAAGTGGTTTTTGCATTACAAATTACATACAGAGAAGTAATTTCTTTATACTGTCATGGAGGTGCATGTTAAAAGGTAGTTCAGAAATAGAGCATATTTAGTTATAGTAAGAAAGAGATGTTATAAGGGTGTTGTTTATCTATGGGGAATGCAGGGGCAGAGCCAGGAGTTAGCAAGGTGATTTTCAGGAATGTTTTGAATTGCTTTGATGAGGTAATGGAGGCAAGAGAAGTTGGTAGGGTGTTCCATAGTTTGGAAGTATAGTTGGAGGAAAAGCCTTCTCCAGCTGAGTTTTTTGCTCTGGTCACCTGTAATAGGTATTTATTGTCAGAGCGGAGGGATCGAGAAGCAGAGTATGGCTGGATTAGCTCTCTGAAGGGTGGGGTTTTGTTTGGGTGGTGTAAAATTTGGTGGGCTAGGCTTAGCTGATTAAAGTGTAGGAGTTGTGGAAGTTCAAGCCAATCGAGCTGTTTTACGGATTGACAGTGATGTGACCTGTAAGATGATTTAGTGGCGAATTTGGATATTTTATTATAGCAGGCTTCTAGTTTGTTAAGGTCAGATTTACATAGGTTGATAAGGATAGGGGATGCGTATAGAAGTGTAGATAGCAGGTGGGTTCTGGCCATTGTGATTCTTGTAGTAGTTGTAAGAAACTGGGCATGCCTGTACAGGAGGACTAGCTTCTTATGGACTTTTTTGATGGTTTGATCTATATGGAGATCAGATTTGAGATTGTTATCAATTACTATCCCAAGTAATTTGGTATGGGTAGTAGGAGTTATGATGGTATTGTTTTTAGAGTAACTTTTGAAGGTTGGGGGGGTTGCAGTCCTAGTGGGTGAGAAGATTAGGAAGTTAGTTTTATTGGGATTTCATATCAGGTGGGAGTTGGTTAGCCAGTTTTCCACTGATAGGAAAGCATCTTGGGTGAGGGTTTGGAGAATTGTGAGGGATGGGGCTGCACAGATCAGGGTTGAATCATCTGCATATTGAATTATGCTCGCATTTGGGGTAGCAGTGTGTAGTTGGTTGGTAAAAGAGAGAGAATAGGAGGGGTCCAAGAATGGAACCTTGTTGGACCCCGATTGTGATTGGGAGGGTGTGAGAGAGGGTTTGCTGCCAATGAATGGCTTGTTGCCTATCTACCAGGTAGCTGCGGAACCAGTTAAGGGTTGTGATATTAATGATTAGGGAGGAGAGAACATTTATGAGCTGGTGGTAGTTGACCATGTCAAAGGGTTTTGACAGGTCAAGGAATAAGGCTGATACAAATTGGGAGTTGTTTCTAAGTTGGTTAACTTTGTTGGTAAAGGTCAGCAGGGCAGTTGTTGTACTATGGGCAGGACGAAAGCCATTCTGGGTACTAGATAGTAGGTTATGTGAGGTGAGGTAGTTCATGAGCTGTGTGTGGACTATTCTTTCTAGGATCTTGGATAGGGGGGAAAGAATGGCAATGGGGCGGTAGTTAGTAAGCTCATGTGAGGTGCCACCTTTGTGGAGGGGTATTATGTGTGATATTTTCCAGATGGATGGTACGTGTGCTTCTACTAATGACCTGTTAATGAGTATAGCTATAAGAGAGGAGATGGCTTCTGCTGCTATTTTGAGATAGTCAGTTGGAATGTTGAAGGCTAAGGATAAGGCGTATGAAGAGTTGTATGAAAGGTTGGACATTAAGGAGGGAGAAAAGGACCTGTACCGATTGGCTAGACAGAGGGACCGAGCTAGTAAAGATGTGCAGCAGGTAAGGGTGATAAAGGATAATGAAGGAAATGTACTCACAAGCGAGGAGAGTTTGTTGAGCAGATGGAAAGAGTACTTTGAGGGGCTGATGAATAAAGAGAATGAGAGGGAGAGAAGGTTGGATGATGTGCGGATTGTGAATCATGAAGTGCAGTGGATTAGTAAGGAGGAAGTAAGGATAGCTATGAAGAGGACGAAGAATGGAAAGGCTGTTGGTCCAGATGACATACCTGTTGAAGCATTGAGGTGTTTAGGTAAAATGGCAGTGGAGTTTTTAACTAGATTGTTTAATGAAATCTTGGAAAGTGAGTGGATGCCTGAGGAATGGAGAAAAAGTGTTTTGGTACCGATTTTTAAGAATAAGGGTAATGTGCAGAGCTGTAGTAACTACGGAGGGATTAAATTGATCAGTCACAGCATGAAGTTATGGGAAAGAGTAGTGGAAGCTAGGTTAAGAAGGGAGGTAATGATTAGTGATCAGCAGTATGGTTTTATGCCAGGAAAGAGCACTACAGATGCAATGTTTGCTCTGAGAGTGTTGATGGAGAAGTACAGAGAAGGTCAGAAGGAGTTGCATTGTGTCTTTGTGGACTTAGAGAAAGCATATGACAGGGTGCCTAGAGAAGAGTTGTGGTATTGTATGAGGAAGTCAGGACTGTCAGAGAAGTATGTAAGAGTGGTACAGGATATGTATGAGGGTAGTGTGACAGTGGTGAGGTCTGCGGTGGGAGTGAAGGATGCATTTAAGGTGGAGGTGGGATTACATCAAGGATCAGCTCTGAGCCCTTTCTTATTTGCAATGGTGATGGACAGGTTGACATACGAGATCAGACGGAAGTCCCTGTGGACTATGATGTTTGCAGATGACATTGTGATCTGTAGTGAGAGTAGGGAACAGGTGGAGGAGACCCTGGAGAGGTGGAGGTATGCTCTAGAGAGAAGAGGAATGAAGGTCAGCAGGACTAAGACAGAATACATGTGTGTAAATGAGAGGGAGGATAGAGGAATTGTGAGTTTGCAGGGAGAAGAGGTGGCAAAGGTGGATGAGTTTAAGTACTTGGGATCAACAGTTCAGAGTAATGGTCAGTGTGGAAGAGAGGTGAAGAAGAGAGTACAGGCAGGATGGAGTGGGTGGAGAAGAGTGTCAGGAGTGATTTGTGACAGACGAGTACCAGTAAGAGTGAAAGGAAAGGTCTACAATAGAGTAGTGAGACCAGCTATGTTATATGGGTTGGAGACAGTGGCATTGACAAAAAGGCAGGAGTCAGAGCTTGATGTGGCAGAGTTAAAGATGTTAAGATTTGCACTGGGTGTGACGAGGATGGACAGGATTAGGAATAAGTATATTAGAGGGTCAGCCCAGGTTGGAAGGTTTGGAGACAAAGCCAGAGAGGCAAGATTACATTGGTTTGGACGTATGCTGAGGAGGGATGCAGAGTATATTGGGAAAAAGATGCTAAGGATGAAGCTGCCAGGTAACAGGAAAAAAGGAAGGCCTAAGATAAGGTTTATGGATGTGGTGAGAGAGGACATGCAGGTGGTTGGTGTGACAGAGCACGATGCAGAGGACAGGAAGAAATGGAAACAGATGATCCGCTGTGGCGACCCCTAATGGGAGCAGCCGAAAGAAGAAAAAGAAGAGGTTGGAAGGTTGTCGGTGGCTAAGGTTGTAAGTTTTAATTTGATCAGGTGCTTTTTGATGTAGCTGGTGGATACTGAGTGTAATTTAAATTGGTTGGAGGTGAGTTTAGTGGGAGAACTATTGATTGATTTTGGGGGGGGGTATTTATGTTAGATTGTTTGATGGCTAAATTTAGAATAGTTTCTGTGAAGAAGTTGTTGAATTGGGTAGCTATGTTTTCATTGCTATTAGTTATTTTTGGAGTGGGAGTAGCAATATTACCTGGTTGGAATAGGTTTTTAATTGTGGCCCAGAATTTTTGTGGATTTTTCTGATGCTTGTTTTGGATAGTTAGGTAGTACTTGGATTTGTCTATTTTCACTTGTGTTTTGGCTTTGTTTCTAAGTTCAAGGAAGTTCTGTTTAGTGGTCATGGATTTGTCTTTATGCTACTGTGACCAGGCTTTATATCTGAGTTTTAGTAGGGATTTGGTTTCTTTGGTTAGCCAGGGGGCATAGTTGGCTTTGACTCTCACATGTCTTGGTGGTGCATGGGTATTGAGTATATCAAGAAAGGTGTTGTTGAAAGATAGCACTGCGTCATCCAGGGGTATATGTTTTAGGCATTCCCAGTTGCAGTTCTTTAGGGCAGAGCTAAAGTTTTAAAATATTTTTTATTCCTGATTTTACAGTAGGTGGTTTGGTGTGCTGGGTGGGTACAATCACAAAGGAGAAATGTGGGGCTGTGGTCACTCAATTTATCAGGGAGATTGGCCTGATTGGGATACAAGGTGGGGTGTGTTTACTAGAATCCAATCTAGTATAGATTTACGTTTGGAGACCTTGTCGGTTCTAGTGGGACCTGTGATGATTTGGGAGAATCCATAAAGGTTCATGTGAATATCTGGACTTTGAGAGGAGCATAGGATCCAATCTACATTGAAATCTCCCATGATGATGGTTTCTTGGGGGGGGGAGGTTGGAGCACCACTGTAACAGGTTTTCAACACTGGAAGTGTTGTTGCCAGGTGGAATGTATCCTCCTATTATGTTTAGGTGTTTGCTGGAATTAATTTTTAATTTAGCTATAATAATAAAGGTGTTGTGTAGTTTTAGTGAGAGTATGACCCTAGCCCTGAGTAGCATCCTGCCTTCACCCAGAATGATACCTCAGTACAAGGACAAAATGATTGACTTCAACAATTGTATGGTTGAATCTGACCAATGAGGAGCTGACCTCTGGTGTGAAGCACCGATTGCCCATGTTGGTAATGACCAGGTCTAGGATATTGCTGCCCCTGGGGGGTCTGGATAGTTGATCCAAGGCATTGGAATTTATGAATTCCAAAAAACGCTGTGCAAATGTGTTGGTACATGAGTAGTTTTCCCAGTTAATGGCGGGGTAGTTGAAGTCTCCCAGTATAAGTGTGTTGGGTTGTAACTTAATATTTTCCATTATGTTAAGAAAAGTGGAGTGGGAGTTTTGGGGTATGGTCGGGGATCTGTAGCAAGCTACAATTTGGATTGCAGTCTTGCCCACTGTTAGTTGCATGTGGAGAATTTCGGATGCGTTATGTTGGGCAATAAGCCTGGAGGTGTGGATATCCTTGGTGAATATGGACATACCTCTGCCTCTGGGGTTTCAGTCCAGGTTAGATGGCTGAAAGATGTGGCAGGAATTATAGCCTGGTATTGCAGGGGTGGTCTCTGGAGCCTTGAACCAGGTCTCTGACACTGCACAGATGTCAATGTTCTCCATTTTAAGGAGTCCCTCAAGTGAGTGCATTTTGAGGTTTAGACTTCTAGCATTGAGTAGCATTACCTTCAGATTTTGCTTGCTTGTACCAGTTACAGTGGTAATTTTGTTATTTGAACCTTGCCTAAAAAAGGCAGTATGGGGGTGGCAAGAGCCTTAGCCAGTATCCGGAAACCCAAGGGTGACAGGTGCAGGCCATCTCTGGCAAAGCATCGTGGCCTGTCGATCATGTCATCACAGGCTGATAGATACTGGATCCCCTTAGAATGACACCAGAAGTTTAGCCAATTGTTGAAGTCAATCATTTTGTCCTTGTACTGAGGTATCATTTGGGGTGATGGCAGGATTCTACTCAGGGCTGGGGTCATATCTGCCTGGGCTGCAAGATCCGAGAGCTCCTCCATGTCTCTTTTCATGTCATCCAGGGAGGTACGTCTCAGGTCATTCACTCCAACATGAACAATGACAGAGTCATATTTGTACTTGTGGAGTGACCTGAGTGCGTGTGTTATGTGATAGATCATGGCACTATACAGGCAGCTAACTGTAATCTTCTCCTTGTTTAGCCTGGTGAGTGGGACATCAGTGTGACTGACTATAGAGTCACCTATGACTAGTGTGCTGGGTACGTTGTTTTGCCTTAGGGCCTGAGGTTGAGTGGCACACTATTTTTGTGAGTTATGTGTCACTTGGGTTGTGTTGGGTGGTGCTGGTTGTTTGCGTTTCAGCTTCGGAGATCTCTGTTGTTTGGTAAGGTTTATTTTAAGAACCTCTGCAAATGTAGGTGTGTGTTTCATATTACTATGTGTGGGTGTAGGTTTTGAAGGATTATGTGTTGTGTGTGGTGTGGTGTGAGTGTTTACCTTCTCCTCCTGACTGACTAGTCCAGTCTTGGCTGGAGAGAGCTTGGCCTCCAATTTGGCAATATAAGTGCATCTCTCACAGGTTGTAGTGTTAGGTGGTAGGAGGAGAGGGTTGTCTGTGTACATGAGGCAATTGTTACATTGCCTCAGGATGCCTAGATTCATCAGGTGAACAGGAGAAATCTCTGGGGGCTGACCCTTGGACATGCCTGGATAGGTACTTATTTATTTAAGTACTAACTATGTAAGTACTGGTTTTCCTTACTTGGTAAGGAGAGTTGAGTGCTGTAGCAGTTTATGGTCTATCTAGTGCTTACAATGGTTTCTAAGCAAATGCTGAGCTACGAGGAGCAGGTTTGAGTGCTTAAAAACTGAACTGGCTAGTTCTAAGGGAAAACTTGAAGAGCAGACTTCCTGGCACTGGTAGTAGTTTAACCCTAGCTAAACGGTGCTGCATGATGCGCAAACCCGTGCAAACACGGGTTTTTAACAGAAAGATGAAAGGGATAGAAATAGCCCAAAATCAGCAATAACACTACAGTTTCTGAGCTGAAACCACTCCTCCAGCAACAGATAGGCTGCTCAAAGCTCACCACTCTCACTGATGAACAGAGAAGCTTCCTTCTATCTTAGTAAAGTCTGGGCAACACAGAAACTACAAAACAGCCCAGAATTCAACAAAATCTGAAAACCGGACTCTACTAGTTATAGAAATATGGGAAACAAGTAAAGAGATAGGATTTTTTTTTTTTTGAGTTTTTTTTTTTGAAAATAAAAACAGATACAGTAGTACAAACACTTTCAAGGCAGAAAAATGGCTATCACACTTGAGTCTGTAGCCCACAACAGTTAAACAATTGAAAAACACTCAAAAATGATCAGTTAAAGTGCAAACAGTAATATAATTTAAAAAACAGCTCAAATAAGTTGCAAAATTAATAAAAAACTCTCAAAACAGTGTAGTTAGTGAAAATAAGCAATAAAAAGCGAACAGAGGTAGTCAAGCCACTCAAAGTCTCTCTTTTCTCTCTCTCTGCTCCTGAAGAAATATGGAGGGCACCCAGACAAGATCCTGCTGAGGTAATACAAGCACAAAAAATATGCAAATATGGATTTTAAAACAAAAAGATGAAAGGGGTAGAAATAGCCCAAAATGGCCAATAAAACTACAGATTCTGAGCTGAAACCAGTCCACCAGTGACAGATAGGCTGCTCATAGCTCACCACTCTCACTGATGAACAGAGAAGCTTCCTTCTATCTTGGTAAGGTCTGGGCAACACAGAAACTACAAAACAGCCCATAATTCAGCAAAATCTTAAAACTGGACTCTACTAGTTATAGAAAGGTGGAAATAAGTAAAGAGATAGGATTTTTTTTTTTGAAAATTAAAACAGGTACAGTAATACAAACACTTTCAATGCAGAAAAATGGCTATCGCACTTGAGTGTGTAGCCCACAACAGTTAAACAACTGAAAAACACTTAAAAATGATCAGTTAAAGTGCAAACATTAATAAAATTAAAAAGAACAGTTCAAATAAGTTGCAAAGTTAATAATAAATGCTCGAAGTAGTGCGGTTAGTGAATATAAGCAATAAAAAGCAAAAGAGAGGTACTTAATCCACTCAAAGTCTTTCTTTTCTCTGTCTGCTGCTGTAGAACTCTACAGGACACCCAGGCAAGATCTTGCTGAGGTAATACAAGTTCAAAAACTGCACAAACACAGATAGGCTGCTTAAAGCTCACCACGCTCACTGATGAACAGAGAAGCTTCCTTCTATCTTGGTAAGGACTGGGCAACACAGAAACTACAAAACAGTGAAGAATTCAGCAAAATCTGAAAACTGGACTCTGCTAGTTATAGAAAGGCAGGAAACAAGAAAAGAGGCAGGATTTTTTTTTTGAAAATTAAAACAGATACAGTAATACAAAAAATTTCAAGGCAGAAAAATGGCTATCACACTTGAGTGTGTAGCTCACAACAGTTAAACAATTGAAAAACACTTCAAATGATCAGTTAAAGTGAAAACAGTAAAAGAATTAAAAAAAACAGTTAAAATAAGTTGCAAAGTTAATACAAAACACTCAAAATAGTGCGGTTAGTGAAGATAAGCAATAAAAAGCAAAACAGAGGTACTTCCACTCAAAGTCTCTCTTTTCTCTCTCTCTGCTGCGGTAGAAGTCTGCAGGACACCCAGGCAGGATCTTGCTGAGGTAATACAAGTGCCAAAAATGTACAAACATGGGTTTTTAAACAGAAAGATGAAAGGGATATAAACAGCCCAAAATGGCCAATAAAACTACAGATTCTGAGCTGAAACTACTTCTCCAGTGACAGATAGGCTGCTCAAAGTTAACCACGATCACTGATGAACAGAGAAGCTTCCTTCCATCTTAGTAAGATCTGGGCAACACAGAAACTACAAAACAGCCCAGAATTCAGCAAAATCTGAAAACTGGACTCTACTAGTTATAGAAATGCAGGAAATGAGTAAAGAGATAGGATTTTTTTTGTTTTAATTTTGTTTTTTTTTTTGAAAATTAAAACAGATACAGTAATACAAACTCTTTCAAGGCAGAAAAATGGCTATCACACTTGAGTGTGTAGCCCACAACAGTTAAAAAAATGAAAAACACTTAAAAATGATCAGAATGATCAGTTATAGTGCAAACAGTAATATAATTCAATAAACAGTTCAAATAAGTTGCAAAGTTAATAACAAATGCTATAAATAGTGCGGTTAGTGAACATGAGCAATAAAAAGAAAAACAGAGGTACTTAATCCACTCAAAGTTTCTCTTTTCTCTCTCTCTGCTGTATAACTTTGCAGGACACCCAGGCAGGATCCTGTTGCGATAATACAAGCACAAAAAATGCACAAACATGGGTTTTTAAGCAGAAAGATGAAAGGGATAGAAATAGCCCAAAATGGCCAGTAAAACTACAAATTCTAAGCTGAAACCACTCCTACAGTGATAGATAGGCTGGTGAAAGCTCACCATTTCTCTGTCTCTGATGAACAGAGAAGCTTCCTTCTATCTTAGTAAGGTCTGGGCAACACAGAAACTACGAAACAGCCCAGAATTCAGCAAAATCTGAAAACCAGACTCTACTAGTTATAGAAAGGCAGGAAACAAGTAATGAGATAGGATTCTTTTGTTTTTTTTTTTTTTTTTGAAAATTAAAACAGATACAGTAATACAAACACTTTCAATGCAGAAAAATGGCTATCACACTTGAGTGTGTAGCCCAAAACAGTTAAACAATTGAAAAGCCCTTAAAAATGATCAGTTAAAGTGCAAACAGTAGTAGAATTAAAAAAAAAAACAGTTCAAATAAGTTGTAAAGTTAATATAAAATGCTTGAAATAGTGCAGTCGGCAAAAATAAGCAATAAAAAGCAAAACAGAGGTACTTAATCCAATCAAAGTCTCTCTCTCTGATGCTGTAGAGCTCTGCAGGACACCCAGGCAGGATCCTGCTGAGGTAATACAAGAACAAAAAAACGCACAAACATGGGTTTTTAAACAGAAAGATGAAAGGGATAGAAATAGCCCAAAATGGCCAGTAAAACTACAGATTCTGAGCTGAAATCACTCCTCCAGTTTCAGATAGGCTGCTCAAAGCTCACTACTGTTACTAATGAACAGAGAAGCTTCCTTGTATCTTAGTAAGGTCTGGGCAACACATAAAACTACAAAACAGCCCAGAATTCAGCAAAATCTTAAAACCGGACTCTACTAGTTATAGAAAGGCAGGAAACAAGTAAAGGGATAGGATTTTTTTTTTTTTTTTTTTTTTGAAAATTAAAACAGATACAGTAATACAAACACTTTCAAGGCAGATAAATGGCTATCACACTTGAGTGTGTAGCCCACAACAGTTAAACAATTGAAAAACACTTAAAATTGATCAGTTAAAGTGCAAACAGTAATGGTATTCAAAAATCAGTTCAAATAAGTTGCAAAGTTAATAAAAATGCTTTAAGTAGTGCAGTTAGCGAAAATAAGCAATAAAAAGCAAAACAGATGTACTTAATCCATTCAAAGTCTCTCTTTTCTCTCTCTCTCTGCTGTAGAATTCACAGGACACCCAGGCAGGATCTTGCTGATGTCTTTGGGTGAAGATCATATCCTGTTTGGCTGATACCATTTTGATTTGTGTACCATCCATGCCTGTTTACCTCCTCCCAATGGCATTACTTTATATAGTGTGGTAACGGCATCTGCTTCACATGCAGCATGTTAAACCATTGTGCAGGCCATACCAGTCCTCTGTACAGATGTTGATGGAATATCCAGATGTTTGCAACCTATATGTAGTCTGTGTCCCTTAACAATGCCCAGGTATGTGATATTGTTGCCAAATTGGCCACAGTGTGTGTAGAGACACACATGCCAGCATCAGGCATCATACCTGATTGAAACATCATGCTGATATGTCTGCTACAGTATCACTTGTCCAGGCTTGTAGGAGCAATAAATGACTCAGCATCCTATCTCTGGTGGGTTATCACACCATCCATGAAGGCATTCAGAACATTACGTGTTGTAAGAGGTAGTGTGTTATGTCCCATGCATATAATCTATGTGGGACATGCCATGTGTATGCAGTAGTACAGTACATCAAGGTGGAAATGTAGGTTTACTAATCTGTCTATTGCCAACTGTGTTTATGTTACTGTGTGCACATCCCCTGTATCAGTCCTTACTGTGTCTATGCAAAGGATATATCATTTTGCCTCCCTGTTCCATCTGGTGAACTCAGGAATACATACCACAAACATATACAGTATCATGCATGCTCTCATCAACTGCATGAGGGACATGCTGACAGTACTGCAGGAACCTGTTCTGCATGCATGAGTCTGTGGTACTATACAACACTGAGCTGACATGTCTGAAGGCTACCTGTCTGTGACAAGGGGTATGTATGCAAGGTCACACTGTCTGACAACAGTGTCCCTCACACACACTGTTGCATGCATACACATCTGGTACATGTACATATAAAGCTGTACCTTGCCTATGACATGGTTAGTGTATTCCCACTCTGTCATACTCCCTCTTGGGAATGTCTGCAGAGCCACAGCCTGCTGATACACAGACACCTGAAACACAAACAGAATACAGCATGTCAGATTACATTCAGTCAATGTTACTAGCAGCAATAATGCATCCTGGCTAATAAGGTACTTACACCTGTATGTGTACACATAACAAATGCAAGCAGATAGCACCTTACATAGTATTACATGGCTACACTGCACTATATTCACCCTGTGCATCAGATCTATATTAGCATGTCCCTGCATCGATGGTATGGATGACAGGGATGTGACACAGGTATCATCATATGCACAGGGTGTGGTGTGGTGTGGGTTTGCCAGAGATTTGGCTGGGCCATATGGTTGACATCATGTCTGAGTGTTTGGAGGGGTATCCAATAGATGGGCTGTGCAGAGGTGCTGTGTGTGTCTGGAGGTGACCTGCCTATGATACAGATGTGTGTGTGTATGTATGCACACAGTCACTCCATGTGACTGCCCTACACAGTGGTATGCTGGACAGCTGTGGACTGTACATGGCAGGGCGTCCAGTTCGTTGTCTTCTGCCATGGACATGGGAACTGGTCCTGCCAGGGGTATCACTGGCACCACCAGGCCAAAAATCAAATGCAGTACTTCTTCCTGATGATGATTGCTGTCTGCTGGATCCATGCTCTTGATGGGACTGGACAGGACCACGTGCTCATGGCCTGCTCTGGTGTGATGTGGACAGCAACCCCCTTTGGTAGTGCTGGTTTCACTGCTACTATGGAAGTGTGAAGGTGCATGGCCCTGTAGACTCTCAGTTGTTGTTGGTGCTGGCCTGCATCCATGTGGCCAATGCCCATCTCCCACCACATGCTCTAGCACAGACATGCCACGGTCGAGGATTGCCAAAGTCTCACCCCACCGTCTATTCATGACCTCAGTATTTTGATGTGTGGCCTCAACAAGGTCATGCATGTCACTACATAAATCAAGAAGAGTTGCATCCACCACCCTGAGTATTTGCCTGGTGTGGCATTCACTATGTGCCTGTGCATCCTTGACAGCCTGAAACATGCATCTGATGATTCCTGCTGTGACACTTGTGACAGTGGCTTGATGAGCAGTGGTTCTCCTGCAAGCACCCCTGTCCATCCACCTGTGTGGGACCTTGCCTGCACTCTGGCTATGGCAAGTGTCTACACTCACATCTTCCATAGTCACCACACTAGCCTGTTCAATGCCACCATCTGCCAACTGTCCATCATCTGTGGCCACTGGTGATGAGGTATATGTGGGCATTATCACTGTGTGCAGGGATGGTGTGGACAAGAATGGGATGCCAACCAATGGCACAGATTCAGCCCCTGACAACCCCTTGTGTACCTCACTATTCCTATAATCATTGTCAGAGTCTGCAGAGATAATGACATCAATTTCCAAGCGGGAGGGACCCCAAACCTCATCACCACCTGTGAGGGGAAGACAACATATGTACATTAATACCTGAACTTTGAGGTTGGCTGGTACACACACGCACACACACACACACACACACACACACACACACACACACACACACACACACAAAAATACTTACAGGTGAGGTTGCACAAATCTGTTGCACAGACCACACATTACCCGAATGGTGACATGCATGACACACAGCCCTCAACATCATGCTTTGCAGCCAGTTTTACTACACGTAACTAACAATATAAAGCTCTGGGATACATGATTAGTGTTTGTAGGTGACGGCCCTTCCCAAGCAGAGACTGCACCCATGTACACGTCATTGCTGTTCACCTATATAGCACAGTGGCAAGTACTACAGAACATACCTCACAAATGTACAGATCCTCGCAGGATGTGTAGATGTCTGGCTCATACGTTTGGTCTGTTTCTCATAATCCCTGTGTTTCTATGATACATAACTGGGATGATCTGAGGAGTGACATCACTGATTAATGACATACATTTGAGTGTCAGACCTCCAAACCAGCAGTAAATGTATAGTCACACAATTCCTGTTACACCACCAGCCTTCTAAGCTTACAGTGGATATGATAAATGTACACAACCCTGTTAACATGCCATGTTCTTGTAATGTATAAGATGAGACTGCAATAATCCATTCAAATAGGTCACCCACCTTTCATGTGACATATGACCTGTGCAGTTCAATCGATAAACAAACAATTGTGTCATGTGTAAAATATTATGACTGCAATGTATATAATATGGTGGTTACATAAGTGTACACACCCTTAAAATAACACTTTGTTGAAGCACCTTGTAAGTGATGTACAACATTCACTCTTCTTGTGAAGGTGTCTATCAGCATGACACATCTTGACTTGGCATTAATTTGTCACTCTTCCATACAAAGGTCACCCAGCTCTGTCAAATTGCATGGGCAGCTCATGTGCACAGCGCTCATCAGGTCACACTGGGGTTTTTCTATCTGATGTAGGTCTAGGCTCTGGCTATACCAATCCATAACCATGAGTGTGTTCAGGTGGAGCCATTCTTAGGTAGCTTTGGATGTATGCTTTGGGTCTTTGTCATGTTGAAGGCTGACAACCCTCCCCATCCTCAGCATTCTTGCAGATGCCTGATGGATTTGGGCCAGATGTGGGTGTTATTTGGAACTGTTCAGAATTCCCACCACCATGACTACAGGCCCAGTTCTGGCTTTGGAACAGCATCCCCACAGCAGGCCACTGCCATCAGCATGATTCAGCATGGGGACGTTGGTCTTCAGGTTAAGAGAAGTGTTGCTTGTGCACCACACATACCTTTTGGTATTGTGGCTGTGAGGTCTATCCATAGTCTCATTACACCATAACACATTTTTCACACATGCCTTTGGGAGACTTTATGTGCTGCACTGCAAATTGTATCCACCCCTGGATATTTTATGGTGTGGGGAAATGCTTCTATCTTCTGACCCTACCCCATAGGCCAGACGTATGCAGAATACGGGAGAGCGTTCTCACATGTAGTACGCAACACCAGTACTTGCAAGAGATTCCTGCAACTCCCTCAGTGTTGCTGTATGTCTCCTGGCAGCCTCCCTGACCAGGTTTTGACATGTCTTATCATTTTTGGAGGGACGTCAGGTTCTTTTTAACAGCACTGTTGTCCCATATTCAATCCACCTTTTGACAACTGTCTCCACTGTGTACCATGGTGTATGCAATGCTGTGGTAATGTCATTGTACTCTACTCTTGACTGATACCTTTCAAATATGAGATCCCCTTGCTGCTTTGTAAGCTGTCTGCAAGCCATTACTGTTGCTGTTGCAGGCAACTGAGCAAATGTCATGAATATCCTACTTGGACAGCAGACTGTTATTTGGTGTTACTTGGAGTACCTTTACTTGATGGCAGGTGTGTACCCAAGCAGACTGAATGCTGTCAGTAAATCACAAACTGCTGCAATAAAATATTATTTGAAGGGTGTGCACACATATGCATCCAGCTTATTGTAAGGTTTGTATATTCCATATTTGGTGCCCAACAGACTGAATATGAATGTCATAGGTCACATTACAGGTTGGAAAAGGTGTGGACTGACATACATTACAGGTTGGAAAAGGTGTGGACTGACATATTGTGGTCTCAATTTGTATATATATCACAAAGACCTGGCATCTTAACATGGGTGTGTACACTATTTATATCCACTGTATGAGAGTAATGTTTCACACATGTTTCTACCTTAGGCCGTTTGTCCCCCCATTTTGTCAGTCTCTGTCCAGAGGTCTTGCACTGTCAGGTTGTGAGGTATGCTACAGGGAAGCTACATTCTCTTCAGATAGGCCCCTGTGGTGACCACTGTGATACAATGCAGTTAACCCCACCACAAGTGAACATGCACATAAAGCAATATGGCTATGAGTGACAGTTGTGTGCATGGTACATTGGTCTTGGCCATTGGCCTTCACATGCCTGGGGTATTGGCAAACCACAACAGAACAATTCCATACTCACCAGCTTCAGGCTGCTGTCCCACATGCCGACTAGATGGACCTAGGTAGTTGTGGGAGAGAAGTACTGGCAACAGACTCACATATGGCATTGGTACAGGATGGATGCAGCATGTCTGCACATTTACAGTACAACCCCCAATGCTACACAATTTGCTGTCCTTCACCATAGCTGTGCACTTCTGTGCATTAGAAAACTCCATCCACAACTGCAATATGACCTGACACATGCACGCAGATACTCTACAAATATAAGTATGTCTGCTACACTAGGCTAGTAATCTCCACTGGGGCCTTATCTCCACGCTCCTTGTCCATTGTCTGGGTGCCAACCACCTCCAGCATGTGGGGGTCTGTACCCTGATGTTGTACAGGGATGGGTGCCCCAAGCTTGCCAATGAGCTCCTCAGTGGGTGCCAGTGGGGACTGTATGGTTGGGTCCCCACCTGTGGCTGTGTGGTCCCTGGCCACTGCAGCAGCCCTTTGTCAGACATGGCATATGAGATCATTTGCACGATGCCAGACCTGCTCATATGTACATGTGTGCAGGCCGACATCATTTACCTGTGGACAAGGTCGTCTCACAGGCTAATCCTCTCCCACAGATGTTGCTGGCTAAGGCCAAAAATTATGGCATGGTTTTGTAGTATGGCTTCTATGATTATATGTGTCTCAGCCACTAAGAAAATTGACCTTTGCTGATGTGACATTGCACTTGGAAGACATAAAAAGGGAAACACATCACAGGACCTTGTACATTTGGCAATAATATGTACAGAACCTGCACATCTAGATTGAATACCAGTAGCCACCACTCACAATCAAACCATACTCCTGTAATCTATCAGCACTGTATCGACTTGCATTGCACTCCTGGTCCTGATGTGTCATATCCCTTCCAATGAGGGCTAGTTAATTTCATAATCCTCTATTCTTCATTCATGTCTGTGTAGAGGGATGACATTGGCCATCTTCCATGTGGATGGGATGTGGATGGTGCTGAGGCTTGGTGTGACTACAGTGTGTAATGGAGCTTGGAACACATGCCTAAGTTCATGTAGGATGTGGACAGGGATGTTATCAGGTCCCATGGATACTTATATCTGTTGCCTTTCAGTAGGCAAGATGTACTTGCTCACTGTTGATGAGGGGAGGGGTGTGGGTGCTGTGCATATCCACCTATAGTGGTGCTGAGCCAGGGGGCGATGTTTGCCCTAAACCTATCTGCAGCAGGTTGGCTTTAGCTATGTTGTGTGTGTATGTGGTCTGATTGACCACCATTAAAGGGTGGGTTGGTTTGTTGCCTCTGAGAATACAGATGTATGTGAAGATGACCTTGTGATTAGCCTTGGTGGATGTGTCCAATTTGTATTCATAGTTAGCCTTACAGTACACCACCTTTGACCTTATATGCTTGATGAGATAAAGGCTGACTTGATGACAAGTTGGTGCCTGCTCCTAATTTGCCCTGTACAGCCAATATAGGGACAAAGTCTGTGGTTTGTGTATTGCTGCTGTCCAGCAAAGGGGATTACTTTACTTTGGTGGAGACAGGTTTTACAAGTAAGGTATTGCTGAGTCCATACAGCTATGTTGTTCATATAGCTGTTTGCAGTAGGCATGGACACACAGTCATTACACAGTTGGACATCTCTCCAATTTCAAACAGATAATCATGCTTATTGTAGTACCCATGGTTGTGTCAGGGCAATGGAACAACCCAGTAGCTGTAGAAATGTCACTCTGTTGGATGCACAGTAACTAAGATTACACGCGTGTACAACATGCACAGCTTATTTAATGACATTTTGCATCCCATGCCTGTTGTTATGAGGTGGCCAGATACACCTACTCATACTGACATGGACAGAGGTAATACCTGATATACATTTCTGTTCAGTGTCAGTATGACACACTGTATTCACACTCTTCCTTTCCAGTCATCCCTCTCAACCCGTTAGAGCAGGACATCTGTAGGATGCCACACATACATGGGGGGTAATGGGACAAAATTAGTGACACTTTTGGGCCTCTGTCCCACAATTATGTCAGGCTTTGTCCAGATGTCATGCGGTAAGAGGTTGATAGGTATGGTATATGATTATTTAGTGCCTGCATTCCTGACCTTATCACAGTGATTTATCAGACTTCCAGACATGTTATGTGGAAGAGGCCTTATATATGAGGGGAAAGTCTGGACATTCTGTGAGACTCCCTACAGTTGAGAGGTCTGTGTATTTCTGGCAATTGTTGACAGACTGTCAGGACTGTGTAACAGTGCATTGTGTCAATGTTATTTAGCCTGTATAGGGAGGGGCATGGATGTATGTGTTATGGCTCCTTTTCTATCTGCCTGTGCATGCTGCTCCTGTTTCTAGTGGTCTATCGGCTGTATATGTTTGCAGGGGCAGACTGAGACATGTCCCATACCACGGTCTGGCGTCATAGTACACTATGAATTGGGCCAGTATATGTGGGGGTAGTGTGTGAGTGGCAAACACGTTGAGATGTTTTTGTTCACACAGTCCTTATACTGTACTGTTCCTTTGGCTTACTGGTATGCCACTGTGACTATGGTTGAATTGGTTGTAGGTATGCACTTTCACACTGGTGTCTGTTTTTCAGTGCTGTGACATCCATGTAGTGCCTGATATATTTGCAAATACATGTGTAATTCCCCCTAGCAGATTTGGGTTAGTGTTGTGTCAGTCTGACTGTAGTTTGGACAGTGCTTGGTGACATGCTTAGCAGCTCGGTGTAGTTTCCCTAATGTGATGTTATGTCCAATTATTTGTAGGACATAGTATTACCTGGACCCCATAAGTGTTGTGTATTTCTGACACATTGAGTGTTGGACTTGTGCTATTTCAGTCAATATATGTTAGGACAGACATGAGGGTATTACTGCAGCAACTTTGTCAGCTTATCTACTCCAGTATTTCAGATATGTCCCTATTTCCATGGCTTTCTCCCCCCATTTTGTCAGGCCTGGCCCAGGTTCGTTACACTAAGGGGTTCTGAGCCTACCTCGGGACTGTCTGGATTGTTGCAGTATGTCCAGGTTTATTGCTCATATTTCTGATCTGTTCCACAGATGCATTATTTTCATATCCCTGGTAAATCACTCTAATGATCTGAGTATTTTTGACAGTAAATGATGACATAAATTTCAGTTTCAGAACTCACATCCTTCAAAACATGTATGCTGAAACAAACCCTGTCACTCTGGCAACATTCTACATTTATAAGAGCGATATTTAAAATATGTCCCTAGTGTTGTCTCATTGTCCCCCCATTTGGACACCCTTGGGCCAGATTTCTTGCAGTAAGGGGTTGGTAGGTAAGGTTCTGAGGTATGACTCCACTACATGTTATGAGCATATATATATATATATATATATATATATATATATATATATATATATATATATATATATATATATACATGTGTGTGTGTGTGTATATATTTTATATGTATATCACTATTTATATTATGTCTATATTTGTCCATATATATGCATCTCCATACATATATACATGTATATATGCATAAATATGAAACCTGACTGATTCTAAGGAATCTTTTCCCTGCTGTTGAATGCGCATATGTTGGAAAAAGCATTAGTAATCCCTACAGTTCAAATGGTGTAGTGGTACATTTACCTGACTATGGTGTATAAGCCCCTGGGTTCAAGACCTGGCAGGGCTTATAATTTTGTTGCACTTACTCATGCTTACACCTGCACTAATTCTTTAAAAGAAAAGGAAAAAGGGTGATAGTAAAGTGATGAAAAAGGGGCAAGCAGAGGGAAGAACAATATGAAAAATAGCTATGGATGTGCAGGATGGGTGTATGAAAGGTCCATAGCTGTCCATTTCTTATACAGCAGCTGGTGTGCATTTGTACCAAATTTGGAGGTGAATTTGGACACTCAAACGCCAGAGAGAGGGGTGAGGA
Organism: Protopterus annectens; assembly: GCF_019279795.1. NCBI lineage: Eukaryota > Metazoa > Chordata > Ceratodontiformes > Protopteridae > Protopterus > Protopterus annectens. The sequence goes on along the minus strand of NC_056739.1, from coordinate 1,575,213,515 downwards.
CAACAGAAATGTGTTGTTAAATCTGCTAAGCATAGCTGTGCATTTCTAACCATTGCTCACAGTTCATTCTCATAATATACCACAGTAATGACTTCATTTAGTAAGTGTATATGATTTCCATTATATGACATGGCTGTATGTGCTTTTATTACAGTAGCAAGGGGTGTAACTATACTGTATGGGACACGTGTATACATGGGTGTTTTCACATGTTATATGCACTCACACTTCCATTTTATACCAGCTGCACTACCCTGGGTGACAAAAATAACTTGCCACATATTTTTATATAAACATAGCACTTTTAACACTGCTTTCCCATGTAAATTTGGATTGCCTGTTGTATTACTTAAACCGTGTATGTCTGCATACAAAGCTGAGACTCTGACCACTGCACTATCTTGGTTTGGGGATTTGAGCTCTATATTTTTATTTATTGCCTATTGGATAGTAATATTATATTACTATATTAAATGGAGAGCATTGAGGTTTTTGGCCATGTCAGTGAGGACTGCTGTCATGACATAATGGCATACATTTCAGTTTCAGACTTGTATCCTTCAGAACATTAATGCTAATGCATAACCTGTTTTATATCAACTTTCTGTCTGTCCTCTGTGCAGATGGGATGACACCAGTGCTCAGGCTGTGGTTGGCTACACTGCAGAATGGGTCTGACAGTCCATGCCTGTGTTCATGTTGGATGCAACCAGTAATGGTATCAGGCCTATGGAGACCTCTATGTGTTGCCTTTGAGAGGGCATTACAGATCTGTTTCCTGATCATGAGGGGAGGGGGGCAGGTGCTGTACATGCACATGCGTATCTATGGGGGGACAGGGGGTGATGTTTACATTTCACCTGTCTGCAGCCGGTTGCCTATATCCATGGCATACGTGTATGTGGTGTTATTGACCACCACTATAGAGCAGATATGTGTGTTGCCTCTGGAATTGCAGACACACATCTGGAAGGCCTAGTGATTGGCCTTGGTGGATGTCCCCAGTTTGCATTCAAAGACAGCTTTAGGGTACATCACCTGTGACCTTATTTGCTTGTGCAGAACAAAACTGACATGGCTTCCAATGAGGCACCTGTTCCTTCTTGGCCCTATGATGGTAGTTGTGTATTGCTGCTGTCCACCACTGGCATTCAGCCTACCTTGAGGGGGTTGATGTTGTCCTGTTGGGTATTGCTGAGGTCATAAAGCTATGAAGGTGCCCACATAGTATTGTGGTGTGGGCCTGGACACTGCTGCTATTTCCAACATATGGGATGCCCTTCATGTGGGCCTTGTTCATTTTCCTTGCCTGTGTGGGGAACATTACAGAGGTGTGGGAGCTACAGCTTCACAGACAGTAGGTGGAAATAACTCACAGGACAGGACATGTGGAGACAGCCCAACAACATGGGGGACAAAGCTCCAGAACTGGGTACAGATTGTATGTCATTAATGCTGTTATACACATGGAGGGTTGTTAGATTGACAGGGTTTGTCTGGATATGCATTCACTGGGTGACTTGACATCTGACAGTGATATACCTCTGACATACCTCTCAACTGGCATGTTGTCCATAGACTGGCCAGATGTTTTGCCTGTTATGCTTGGTCTGTTTCTTGAACAATGTCTGTTTTTGTGGGGTTGGTAGGATAATGTGAGGATTGTAGTCAGTAAATGTTGACATCCATTGGTGTTTCAGGCATCATATCCTTCAGGGATGTTATGTTACAGCAACACATGTAACACCAGCTATTGTTTCAGTTTGTAACACCATTATGTGTGATATATCCCTCTTTCCAGCCCCCTGACCCACAAGTACATCAAGCATTGTCCAGATGTCTTGCACTATGAGGTGCAGAGGTATGGTATATCATTAATTACCAACTGCACTCCAGTTATCATCCCAATGACCTGACAGACTCCTGGTCATCGTATGCAGCAGTGGCCAGGATTATGGTTCCACACCCTGGTAGTTCTGTGGACATTTGTACATATGACAGTTATGTATGTCTGGCCATTGTGAACAGACTGCCAAGATTGTGTAGCAGTGGTGTGTTTAGATGTTTGTTGGGATGGGTAGGGAGAATAGCAGATGTGGGTGACATTCATCCTTTACCTATCTGACTCTGCATGTTGCTACAGCTGCTGGAGGTCTATCATGTCTGTATGCTTGTAGGGGTTGACTGTGAAATGTCCTGTAACACCTCAGGATTCCCAGTACACAGTGAACTGTGTGACTGGCAATCAGGATATGTTTGTTTAGACAGCCATTCTACTCCACAGTTCATTTTGGGTACTTGTATGTTGCTGTGACTGTAGTGAAAATGTTTTTGGGTGGAGAATTTTGCACCACTCTCTGCTTTTCACTATAGTTCCATCCATGTAGTGCATGCTATATTTGAATATACATGGGTAATTCCCAGAGGTAATGTGGAGGAGTGTCATGTTGGTCTTACTGTGCTTCATAAGGTGCTGAGTGATATGTCTGGCAGCTGTCAGGGGATTTCCATTCTGTTACATCACCATACCTCTCAACCTCTTAGAGTAAGAAATCTGGACAAAGCCATGACAAAAGTGGTACAAATAGGAATAATTTTTAAATATTTCTCTTACAAACTTAGAATGTTGATTGAATAATAGGTTTTGCATTAGCATGAATTTTCTGAAGGGTATGAAGTCTAAAACTCAAATGTCTGTCATTATTTTCTAACTTCAGTCTTTAATGATTTGCCACTAATTTGCCAGAAAGCCATACTTTTATGATAAATGGACCGAAAATATAAGGCAAGAATCTGGACATTCTGCGAAAATCTGTACAGCTGAGAGGTATGTACATTACTGCAGTCATACTTCTACACTGTCCAGAGGCCGAGACACTGTCCAGATGCATGGCTCATATGTTTGGTCTGTACCCCAGATAGTTGTTGTCCTTGGCTAATCCGTAGGATACTCTGGGGAATGCAGTCAGGAAATGCTAATGTCCATTGGTGTTACTGACTTCATATCCCTCAGAAAAGATGTTACAACAAAGCCGGTAACACCAGCAACTGTCTACATTTATAACAGCCATATGCCCAATATACCCCTGTGTTTGGGCCTCTGTCCCCCACTTATGTCAGGTTTTGTCCAAATGTCATGCACTAAGAGGTTCAGAGGTATGTAGTATCATTATTTATTGCATTTGTTCCAGCTACCATCCCAGTGATGTCAAAGGCCCCCAGACATGTAACAAGGAAACGGCCATAGATATGAGTCCTGTGCCTTTACATTCTGTGGGAAACTGTACATTTGAGAGGTCTGTGTATGTCTGCCCATTGTTAAAAGACTGTCAGGATTGTGTAGCAATGTAGTGTGTATATGTTATTTGGGCTGTGTAGGGAGGGGGTACATATGAGTGTCATGGGCCCTTTCTAGCTGAGTGTGCATGCTGCTCCAGTTTCTGATTCCCTATCCCCTGTATGTTTGTACATGTAGACCGTGACATGTCCCATAATACCTCAAGATTCCCACTACACTGTGACTTGGGGCAGTATATGTAGGGGTAATTTGTGAGTGGCAAACGGGATTTTGTTGCTCTCACAGTCATTATACTGTAGTGTTTTGTTTGCTTACTAGCATGTCGCTATGACCGTGGTGCAATTGTTTGGGGGTATGCACTTTCACACCAGTGTCTCTTTTCCACTAGTGTTACATCTCTGTAGTGCCTGTTATATTTGCTAATGCATGTGTACAGCCCCAGAGCTGGACTTGGGTAGTGTTATGTCAGTCTGAGTGTAGTTTGGACAGTGCTCAGTAGCTCAGTGTAGTTTCCCTAATGTGTTATTTCCACATATTTGTAGGATGTCCAGTTGTCTGGACAATATCATTGGTCTGGTCCCTATAACTGTTGTGTATTCCTGACACATCAGTGGGATGATATGGGGACTGAGGTCACTAACTAATGAGAAGCAACTGAGTCCTGGAATTGTGATATTTTAGTCAATATATCTTAGGATATACAGTGTTACTACATCAACTTTCTCAGCTTATCTATTCACGTATTTTGGATATGTCCCTATTTTCAGACCTTTGTTCCCCCACTTTGCCAAGCTTGGTCCGGATTCATTGAACTAAGGGGTTCTGAGCATACCCCTCCACTGCCAGGATTTTCACAGAATGTCTGGATGTTTGGCCCATACTTTTGTTCAGTTCCACAATTTATTTGTATTTGTCTGGTAAATCACAGTGATGATCCAAGGATTTATGTCAATAAACAATGACATAACATTTCAGTTTCCATCCTCATATACTTCAGTAATTGTCTGCTGAAATGCACCCTGTTGCTGTAGCAAATGTCTTCATTTGTAACAGCAATATTTGAAATATGTCCCTATATGTGGCCCGTTCCCCCATTTTACAGCCTTTGTACAGGTTTCTTGTACTAACAGATTCAGAGGGATGGTTCTGAGGCATAACTGCACTGCATGTTTTATATATATATATATATATATATATATATATATATATATAAATATATATATATATGTATATATATTTTCCTTTATATTTTTATATATGTATATCTATATTATGACTATTTTGTCATATATATGTTTCATCAGACATATATATATATATATATATATATATATATATGTGTGTGTGTGTGTGTGTGTGTGTGTATACAACACATGAATGATTCTGCAAAGCTGTCTCCCTGATGTTTTATGTCTCTATTGCATGATATGTTTGAAAAAGCAACATTAATTCCTACACCTCAGATGGTATAATGGTATATTCCTCAGACTCTAGAGTTCAGAGTCATGGGTTTGACATGTGGGACTGCTGTTTTTTTCATTAATGTTAACTGACCAGAATGCATAATTTGTTTGTTAAAGCATTACAGGTTCTCACAGCTCAGATGCTGTAGTGGCATTTTGCTGTAATTGTAGAGGACAGCATCCTGGGTTCGAGACTTGGCAGAGTTGACTATTTTGTTGCTGGGAAGAACAATGTCTGATGGATACAGAGTGATTAAGGCATGTTTAAGCATATTATACTAATAATTTTATATTATAAAATAATATTTATATATACATTATAATTTTACGTTTACCTTCCATGACATCCCCTATGTGCTTTCATTAAATTATATTCTTGTGTGACTATACTGTATGGGGCACTTGTGTTTATATGGGGGTTTCACATCTTTTCTACACTGACATCTCACTTTTGGAATTGCTACACTACCTTGGCTGATAAAAAAAAGTTGCTACATAATTTAAGTTTACTAAAATAATTTTAACACTATTTTCACATAGGAAAAAAGTTGCCTGTTTTGATAGTCAAGCCATGAACTCCTGTATGCAAAGCTGCAACTCTAACCACTACACTATCTCAGCTTGGAAAGCTTACCTGTATATTTGTATTTAGCTCCTATGGGATGTTTAAGCTATGCTAAGTGGAGGGCCATAATGTGAAAACCCACTTAGCTACACTTAAACATTCCTTAGGCTAGTAAAAAAAAGGCATATATTATTATTATTATTATATTATTATGTTATATGGGTGTGTATTGTGGCATTCTGACAACTAGTTAGAACTGCAATCGTGAAATACTGGCATTCATTTGGCTTTCAGGCTTCTATCTCCTAATAATAAATATCCTGTTATCTGTCAACTTTCTAAGTGTGTGAGGAGAATTTTTCAGGTGTGTCCATAATGTAGTATTTATTCCCTCCATCATTTGTGCCTTTGTTAACATGCACTGCTGTAAGGGAATATTGGCATACATTTGCTTTCAGATGTCTACTGTTATGTAATTCATGCTAATGTACGACCTATTCTCTATCAACTTTCTGTTTGTGGGACTATATTTGTGTTTTTCACTTTTGGGGGATTTATTCAAGTCATGTGTGCATTTGTACACATTTCCTGCTTTAGCAGGTTACAGAAGTGTCGTATGGCACTTTAGCAATGCAGGGGGTGTGTCACAGAACCTGTCACACACCCCCTGCATTGCTTTCTTGCTGCTAGTTTTTATGTCAGTGTCCATGGACACTGAAATGATAATTTTTTCATTTCAGTGTCTGCGGACACTGAAATAATGGCATAATATTAGAGCAAAGCTCTATTATGCAAGTTTGGCTTAGAAAGTGCCGTACTGCACTTTCTGAGTGCAGGGGGGGCATGTTTGGTGTCCATGCACTACTTGGACACACCCCCTGCACTCGTTCACAGTTTGTGTCCTTATAGAAAATACAGCAATGTGCCTTCATGAATATTCAAGGCACCCTGCTGTTCTAAATGGACACGAACCACTCCGTGCAAGAATAATCTTATTCTTGCATGGAGTTTGTTGAATCTGGGGGACTGTGTTTCAACACTTAGGTACTTGCTACAGTTAGACAATGATTTCACTTTTTAAGAACTTATCAGTGTCTCTGTGTTAAAGTTGTGTGGACCACTGTGCATTTATCATTACTGATGTTTTGTTGGGGGCATGTTTCCCACAATGGAATATATCATATCTATAAATAAATGCATATCATTTTATTTCTAATGTAATACCAATTCAGTATATGTGTCCTATGGATGTATATTTATTACTCATCTTTTAAGAGACCATGGAGAGTATAAAACATACATTAAGGTCTATATTTGCTATGAATGTTTGTAAGTATGATTCAGTTATGAAATATCTACTACTCAAGATACTGAACCTCAAATGATTGAAAAAAAACAGAGTGAATGTGCAGAACACTGAAATACTAAAAATGAATCACAAGGTATTGAATACTTTTCTTCCCCCAAAAAAAGTCCTATATCAATAAACTCCAGAAACAAAACCAAGATCAAGTGTCACCTGGGTAGTGGTACTGTTAGGGAAATGTGTTTTAGTAATGTAATGTAATGTGCAGGTTTAGTGTTGGGGGCAGAGTTAGGGGTAATGCATATCAGTAAGGTGAGCTGGTGAGTTTGCAAAATTGCCCATGGCAAAAAAAAAAAAAAAAAGAAAAAAGACTTTTTTAGATGTTTTAGGCTTTGACCTAAAACTTTTGTTGGTGTGTATTTTGTGGAGTGTGTCATTTACAGAACAGTAGTATACTCATTTATCTATATTATGTATATATATATATATATATATATATATATATATATATATATATATATAAACACACACACACATATATGTGTGTATGTGCGTGTGTGTCTGTGTGTTTATGTGTGTGTGTCTATATCTATCTATGTGTGTGTATATATATATATATATATATATATATTATATATATATATATATATATATACACACACACACACACACACACACACACACACACACACACACACACACACACACACACACACACACAGCGTATGTATAGACTTATACAGAGATATTAACAAGTGTGTATGCATACTTACTCCTGTGTTTGTGTGCATGTCTGTGTGCATATTATATTTATGCACACATACACACATGCATAAGTGTATTTGTATTTTATGAGTATTGACTTTAGTTCACCCTGCCCACAACTACAATGTATGTGGTTTTTTGAATATTAAATAACTTCTTTAATGAAGTCATATGTGGAAGAAGTAAAATACCCTGGATCAGACAGCCCATATTTCTTTCTTTCTTTCTTTCTTTCTTTCTTTCTTTCTTATTGTACTGTATTAATATGGAACAGCAATGACATCAGTTTTTTTTTAAACAAAAGATGTCATTCTCTTATTCCACATTATAACACAATGTGGATTGGCTAATCATAGCATGCTACTGTGTGGAGGGGATGAAGTGGAGACTGCATGTTGATCACTAGCATGCAGTATTCACTAATTCTGATGTGAGGAAGTTTTATCATAAAAAAACAGTCTTTTAATACATATAAAATATTAATAAAAATGGAAAAATTCAAAATTGTCTTGGCACTCAGTCAAAAATACCAGTACTGAATGCCAAGATAACTTGGCACCTGCCTTAAACTGGGGTAAAGTCAAAAGGATTGGTTTTAATTATGATTTTCTTGAAGGAGGACATTCTTGATAAACAGCCAGTGTAGCTATTTACAATTTGGCTGTTTTTAAAAGGAAGCATGGATGAAAATATCTCTGTGAAGAAACATATGAAACATTGTTTTTTACCGAACAGCATATTTAGTGACTGAGGGGATAATATCACTTTCCTATTTTTCATTTTTAGCTGCAAGAACTATTCCTTTAAGACATATTTTATTTTACTGTAGAGCTGGTGTTGCTTTTCCATTTTGGGATGACACCTGTATAGCTGTAAGAACAATAAGGCTTGTAGCTGGAATTCATTCTTGCGTCATTCTTTCCTGGCCCATAGCAATGAGTAAAACAGCTGAGGAGAAGGACTAATTTCCTTGTCCTTACTTCATGAAAAGGCTGACTTAAAGATGATAGCATTGCTATAAAAGATTTCAGAACTAGAAATATGTTTTATGCCTTGGTTTATGGAACAGTATCCTCAGCATTTTAGGTTGTGCATTTTGAGTGGCTCAATAACTTTTTAATAAAAAAGACTTTTGGAAATGATGCCCTATAAACAATTTCCATGATGCCAAATAAATGGTTTTGTGAGTAACCACTGAGATTCACCTTTTATCCATTTTCGTAAGCCTAATTTCTGTGCTTGGCCTCTGCTTTGATCACTTTGACTTAGAGTAGTTTTCTCATCTTAGAATCAAGATTTGTAATGTTCAGAAGATGGCCACCTTTTAAAATACATAATTTTATGACCAGCATTAGTTTAATTATGAGAGTTTTTTTCTTTATTTTATATTTTATTCTGTGTTTGTTGTTAAGGGAGCTAAGTGCTTGTAGAATGTGCTTGTAGCTAAGTGCTTGTAGAAATATAGATAGGGTTCTGTTAGGTAAGTACTAACATTGCTCTATATAGCAGATTAAATATTTACTGAGCAACTTTTTAGGAAATGTTCACCTAAAGGGCATCCTAACTTAACAAACATATCTAATCCAAACCTGGACCAATTTAAGATGGCTTTGCTTAATGCAAGAAGTCTCAGTAACCACACAGCCTTGAAGCTCTACTGCATTTGGAACATTTCCACATTTCTGTAATTACTGAAACTTGGTTTAAATGTATAGGAAGCACTCCATCCATGCCTAGATTTTGTGCTTATCAAGCCTTTAGGCCTGATGGCAACTTTGTTGGTGTCTCCATATTTGTTAGGGATTGTACTGCCTCCTGAAAGTCTTTCAGTGACCCACAAACTGAACTCACTAAACTCTAAATCACACTAAACAGGATCATCTATCAGCTTATAGGCTGTTACAGTGCACCCTCTATGTCCCCTGAACATCATGTAACATTCCTAAATGTACTTGAACGTTTCCTAAACAAGAACTCCATTATATTGGGAGATTTTAACTGCCTTCCTATTAACTGGAGTACCTATACCTCCAAGGTAGGATATGTCCAGACGTTTTTAGATTTAATAAACAAACACTCCTTGGATGACTAGAGGTCATAATATTCTTGACCTGGTTTTTACAAATATAGCTTCTTCGTGCACAATTCCACTGATGTCTCTCACCCTGATAAAGTCAGATTATATAATAGTGTCATTCACATTCAAAATCTTTACCAAAGTCTCTGAATATCTCTGAATTCCTGGATTTCAAATGTGCTAATGTCATCACATTCTATGACAAAATCTTAAACTTCATTTATAGGAGCATCAGTTGAAGTTTTGCTACAGCAGGTAGCTTCATTAAGGACTTCTGCTCCCATTTAGAGAAATGTATGGAAGTGGTGCTCCCAACCAGATTTAAGCATAATGAGAAGTTAAAAAAAAAAACACATTAGTGGCCCAACAACCTAGATAAACTTTACAATTAATGAAAAAATGAAGTATACAAGAGATAAGAAGAAAAAAACTCACATCAAGGGCAATATTAAAAGCATTGCTAAAGACTTGAAGACACTATTAGGTTCACTAAAGCAATCCATGAACTTACGTGAGAATCTGAAACTAAGGGCAATTACAAACCATTGTTTCTCTATGTTTGGAAATTAAGAAGCCTACCCAACATTGCTCTGAACTTATTCAAAATGGCACCACCTGTTTTGGCCCGATACACATAACCAATATACTAGCATATGAATTCAATGATAAATTTACCCCTAAAACTATCAATCTAAATCGATAGATCTTTGAATCACTCAATGCCCCCATCATCACTAAAGAACATGTAATGAAAGTGCTTTCCAAGACTAAAAATGGTTCTTCCATGGGGCCTGATAACATATCTGTCTGCATAATAAACAGTACCATGCAAACCCTAGCAGAGACGTGCCTCAAACCTGTTTAACCTAAGTTTAGTCCAGGGCTTTGTCCCAGAGGTTTGGTACACATTACTTGTTAAACCACTTCATAAGGGTAACCCAGTTACTGACTCATGTAATTATAGGCCCATCAGCTTGACGAGTCTCATCTGCAAAACCATAAGACGTATTGTAACCAGCCTGACAAACTATGGCATCAAAAATCTCATTAGATTAGACCCACAGCAGTTTGACTTTGTCAGGGGTAGAGCTTGTATTATGAATTTGGTTAACCTTGAGTTATGCTGTACACATACATACCTTAACCTGGCAACAGCATTTGACACCATTCCCCATGCTAGCACAGGGAGTAAGCTTAATCTTTAAAAAAATATATCCCTATATATATGGTAATATGGATAGCAAATTGGTTAAAAGACAGAGCTCACACAGTGCAGGTGGCAGATGCCTCATCTAAAAGTATGAAGATAACCAGTGGTGTCTCACAAGGCTCAGTGTAGGGACCTATTCTGTTCAGCATTCACTTTTTGGATCTCCAGACCATGAACCATGGCCTCTATTTAACAAAGTTTGCAGAGGACCGTAAACCAGGAATTATTGTCATGTCACCATCTGGGGGCTCAAGTTAAATGTAAAGAAGTGCAATATTGTCACATTTGGTAGACAACTCCTACCCTTGTATACAACATAGACAATATATTGGTTCAAAATGAGAGCATTGTGAGAGAGAAATGGAACATGGTTTGATAATTCCCTTTCTTTCAGTCATCACATGACTATAGTAGTCTGGATATCCTTCTGCTTTCTGCAGCCAATTGTCAAGGGGTTATCATTGTTCTCTTTTATTCACCATTAATCAGACAAATTATTGAGTACAATACCCCTTTGGGATGTACCTCACTAGACATACGAAGCAGCTAGAAAAACCCTAGAGGTTCCTAACAAAGAGGATCACTGACCTAAAACCCTATATTACCAGAAAAGACTGGAATCACTGTCCTTTTATTCAGTGTCTTATAGTCTCCTGAGGGGAGATCTATGCCTTGCCTCCCATGACATTCACCAACTGATAAATAAAACATAATGAAGATATAAGTTTATCATATAGTGTCTCCCTGATCTATGGGACAGACTCTCCATGCAAATTACGCAGTTGTTTCCTTCACATGGGAACTAGATTATTGTACAAGTACTCACAACGTCATCTCTGGCTTGAATGACCTATCCCTCCTTGAGAGAGGGGGTAGAGTATAAAAATGGGTACATGCAAGGCATAAATAGTCAAGACCCAATTGCCTTAAATTTTATATGATTATATGATTCTCTGCATACCTCTTAACCTCTTGAAAGTGCAATAATTCTGGATCAAAAGTCTAAAATCAGGGACAGATTTTAAATATTGCTCATAAACTTTTATAATTGTTAAAATATTGTGTTTTGCATTAGTATGCATTTCTAAAGGATATGATGTCTGAAACTCAAATGTCTATTATTATTTAGTAACTTCAGTCCGTAACCCTCTGAACCATCTGCCTTTGTCGATAGTTAACTGTTTATCAGGATCATCTTCAGAACTACTAGACTGAAGGATTTACATTTCACTTGTGACATAAACAAAGACATGTTGGCAAGACAGATATGTGCTTCAGAGAATCTCCATACTCTGGAACAGGCTCACTATTCATATGAAGCAGAGTCCATCCCTAATCATATTTAAGAGTAACCCTGACCAATGGATGGGAAACTGGAAATTCACCTTGGGTCTGCCCCCATGTCACTGAGAGACTGAGGCAGACAGTAATACCTAAACTAACATATCCCCTACATAACCTCTAGAAATTTCCTAACTAACATACCCCCTTTTAATAAACTCCCATGATACATAGGGACACAATTGGGTTAGATTGCATGTCTAGGCTTAAAAAGGACCTGGTGGCCGCTAGCCTAGTATATACCTATGAACCTATTTAGTGGTCTTTGGGCATCAGTCAAGTTGTTTTAGTTTTAAAATTTGTACCATCTTGGACAATACATGGCTAAATTTAGCTGGATCATTTGAGGAAAGATATCTCCTAAAGAACTTGCATTTAGTAACCAATCCTCAGAATTAACATGATATGAGAACAATTTGGGGATGTTTCATGCAAGGCAGCATACTTTTCCCAAAGAATTAAGGAGGGACAGGTCACTCATCCAAACAATCAGCTCAAAGCAAAAACATCCCACTCACAGTCAATGGAAAAAGTAGGTGTTAATAAAATAAATACTAAAGTTAACTAGTGAAATTCAGTGAGTGATGAGTAAAACAGCGAGAAAGCCATTGCCTGCTCCCCATAGTGTTTCCTGCACTGGGTTTGTGATGTTCATCATGTTACCCTGCTGCAGTCATCACACTCGGGTTATTCTGCCGTCAGGCGGTCCCGCAGTTGGCCCGAATTCCAAAGTCTTGGTCCGGCGTCGGTTACTGTCGCTTCTTCCCTGACATCAGAGCGCCAGGGGTATATCAGAGGCATCCAATGCCATTTTCTTCAGTCTTTCTTGCCGCGCGGTGCCTGAAGCAGAAGCAGTTCGCAAGTGCCAGTCGGCCGACATCTGAGATTTTCAAATCGAGTTTCAGTCCGAAGTCTTCAAAGCTAAGTACCCCGTTGGGGAACCTTTTCTTGCCTCAGTCCGATGTCAGAAAAAGTTAACAATTGCATTTCTTGTGGAAAGCAAATACCTCATAAGGACTTTCATTCTTTTTGTATACCTTGCCTAGGCCCAGACCACGACGCCACTGGTTGTTGTTTTGTGCTAGGTTCAATAAGCGAACTATAAAGCGACGCTTTGATTTCGCACGACACTACTTCGGTAGAAAATTTAATTACACTATGCCGTCGGAGCAACCGACTACTGGCATGCATAAAAAATGCAAAGATAAAGACAGGCAGCCTAGATCCAAGCCAGACTCCGAGGCCTCGGCTGGGCCGGTCGCCGGTTCTCCGGTTTTCAGTGAGGTGCCTTCGCAGCCCCTGGCTACCGCTGAATTGGATCCCCAGACCACTTCGGATCCCACAGCAGAGAGTTCTAGGCCGACGCAGCCATTTTCTTTAGGCCCTACTGACGACATTGCAGTAGGAGAAGCCGGTGCTGTAGAAACACCTTCGGTTTCTGAAGGTGTCTTCAGACCGACTACTCTCACCATAAAATCTTAGACTAAGCTTAAGACTCCTCTAAAACCAACAAAACCTACACTTCAGTCTCCAGGTCAAGGCCCTATGCCTAAGAAACAGATGCTTAAAATGGCTGAAGATTTGATTTCTTTGATCAGGGGTTCCCAACCCCCCCGACAAAAGGCCTAGACAAGAGGAGGATTATGCCTCCTCTGATCAAGTGTCTGTTTCCTCAGGCTCCTCTGAGGAACAGGATTACTCCTTTCCCCCTTATGAAGATTCTGATGCTGAAGACTCCATTCCCTCAGCTTCTCCCCCTGAAGATTATTCCTTTGGGGAAACCTTATATACCATGAGGAAACATTTCCACTGGGAAGGTCAGGACTACTCTGACTCAAAGAAAAGGCTCCAAGAGTTTCTTTTACTCCCCCAGCACAGACCACTTGCTATCCCCCCAGTTTTGGACATTGTGGATGATGTTTTCTTAGAATCTAGTCTAAATCCAGATTCTCTGCCTCCTGCTCCAGCCAAACCAGATAGATACTATAGAGTGCCTGACTCACACAAATTCCTATACAAAAGCCCTGTTGCTGATCCAGAGACAATCTCCTAGGGTCCCAAAGGGACTAAGGCTTCTATAGCTAAACATCCTGTACCCTCTGAAAGGGACTCCAGAGCACTAGATAGGTGGGGGAAGAAGGTTTACACCTCAGCTACTCTAGCTATGAGAGCACTAAATTGTCAATTTCACATGCTTAAATACCAGCAATTCCTAATGTCTCAAATAAAACAAAAGATGGGCATGCACCCTCAACAGTCTGAATTCAAGGAAATGCAAGATCTGTTGCATGCAGCTGAACAGGTGGGCAAACATACTTTACAATGTGGTTTTGATGCCTTGGAAGCTGCCTCTAGAGCAGATGTTACTGGGTCTGTTATACGTAGGCATGCTTGGTTAAAGGAACAATCTCTGCCTGATCATGTTAATGCAAAGTTACTGGATGCACCCTTACAGCAGGATGTCTTATTTGGGGTTAAAGCAGAGGAGGTTTTAAAGAAAATGGAGGATAAGGCAAAATATATGCAGACGGTCAAAGATTTCTTACAGGTACAGCCCCCAAGCTTCAGCAGAAATTGGCCAACAAAAAATTGATCCTTTACAGCTTCTGACAGACCACAGAGGGGTAAATACAGGTGCCCAAGGGGCAGAGGACAAGCACAAATCACTTACAAACCTCTCCAATGGGGCACTGCAACACAGAAGGGAGGAGAAGACAGGTCCCAAACTACTAGAAGGCAAACACAATGACTTAAACCTCAAACTGCCAAGCAAAACTCTCTTGGCAGCTCCCTTGGGAGGAAAATTAGCACTTTTTGCAGACAACTGGTGCATCGTCACAAAGGACAAATGGGTCCTAGACATTATCTCACATGGATACAGATTCCATTTCCAAACCTTACCAAGGATAAAAGGATTGCCAAACCTGCCACAAAATCAATGGGCAGAGGCACAAAAACAAATTACAGCTCTCATGGACATGAGAGCCATTCAACTGGTACCTACACAGGAGCAAGGCCAAGGATTTTACTCAAGGCTCTTTCTAGTCCCCAGAAAGGACAATGCTTGGAGACCCATTCTGGACTTTTCAATTTTAAACACCTTCTTGCAAGTACCCAAATTCAAGATGCTAACACTACAGCAGCTTCTTCCCATGTTGGGCAAGAAAGCTTGGCTAGTAACGCTGGACCTCAAGGAGGCATACCTGCATGTCCCTATCAGACAAAATTGCAGAAGATACCTCCGTTTCATTGCAGGTTCAACCCATTACCAATTCTCTGCACTGCCCTTTAGGGCTTATCTACTGCACCCAGGGTCTTCACAAAATACCTGGCACCAGTAATTGCATACTGCAGACAAAGAGGAATTCAAATATACCCATACCTGGACGACTGTCTCATCCAAGCAGAAAGCAAGGATATTCTCTTACAACACCTGGCTTTTGTAAAACATCTTCTAAGTTGCCTAGGGTACACAGTAAATGAAAAGAAATTAAAACTAGTGCCCTCACAAAATATGACATTCCTGAGTGCCAGCTTGAATACAACGGCCCAGATAGCTTATCTGATGCCAGACAAACAACTACAAATAACTCAATACTTCAGAACAATGGTAACAAAGACCCAACTCCCTGCAAGAAAAATTCTGCAGGCCTTGGGCTTCATGGCATCTTGCATACTACTAATACCATTTGCAAAACTGCATATGAGGAAATTACAATGGTACCTAAAAAGCGTATGGACTCAACACAGCCACAGCTTGGAAACAATGATACCTCTCATCCCCTGCCTTCAACAGGAGTTTCTATGGTGGTCACAGGCATGTCACCTCAACAAGGGTCAGCCTTTCACCCTACCCCCAGCCAGGCAAACTATGACAACAGATGCATCGGACTATGCCTGGGGGGAACACATGGCAGGACAGTGCGTTCAAGGCATATGGACTGCAGATCAAAGGAATCTGCACATCAATCAAAAAGAAATGCTAGCTGTACAAAATGCTCTGACAGCCTTCAAGGACCTCTTACATCCAGGACAGCTTATCATAAGGACAGACAACACCACAGTAATGTGGTACATAAACAAACAAGGGGGTACACACTCCTACCCTCTATGCAGGCAAGCAATGACCTTGTGGAACACAACACTGGCTTACCAAGTTCAATTACAAGCTCAATTCCTGCCTGGAAAAAAGAACACATTGGCAGACGACCTAAGCAGAAACATCATGGATCCCCACGAGTGGAAACTGGATCCACAAGTATTTGCAATGATAGCTCAAAAATGGGGGTTCTCAGACATAGACCTGTTTGCCAGCCCTCAAAACTATCATCTAACAAAATTTTGCACAAGGACTTTTCACCATCAAGCTTGGAAAGTGCACGCACTCTCATTCAGTTGGAAAATGCTAACAGTATATGCCTTTCCTCCATTATCCCTTCTCACAAAGGTGCTACTGAAAGTCAGGATGGAGAGACCCCGAATGATACTCATTGCCCCAGACTGGCCATGCCAGCATTGGTACCCACTATTAAGGAATATGGCCCAGGGCCCACCATGGATTCTACCACAAATTACCCACCTGCTCACACAGCAAGACAATCAGATTCTACACAGCCAGCTCAAAACCTTAAACTTGGCTGCATGGCAAATCACCCAAGCAACCAGCCAGCTCCTCTCTCACAAGCTGTTATGGATGTTATTCTGGAGGCCAGGAGGCCCAGCACCAGGAAAGCCTACTCAGACAAATGGAAAAGGTTTTGTGCCTGGAACCAAGCTAAAGGCCAAAATACCCTTCAGCCTGACATACCTCAGATTCTGCAATATTTAACTGAGATGTCACACAAAGGGCTTTCTTTTTCATCTATTAAAATCCACGCCTCAGCTATTTCTGCTCACTACAACACGGATCCCCCCTTATTTTCACATCCACTCCTAAAGGCAGTTTCTCAGAGGGGCCAAAAACATTAGGCCTCCCAGGAGAGCACCAACACCTACTTGGGACCTCAACTTTGTTCTGGAAAAACTCAAGCTACCTCCTTTTGAGCCAGCTTTCTCAGCTGACTTAAAGTTTATATCATGGAAGACTGCCCTGCTGCTAGCAATTACTTCAGCTAGAAGAGTTTCAGAGCTTCAGGCACTAATGGCAATAGTGCCTTTCTTCATTTTTCATCAAGACAGAGTTTCTCTAAGAACTAACCCCTCCTTTATGCCTAACGTGGTATCCAGTGTGGTTCTAAATCAAACCATCCATTTACCCACCTTCTTTCCAAATCCTCTGAACAAAGGAGAAAGACTCCTGCATTCCTTGGACATTCACAGGCAGCTACATTACTACTTGGATAAAACTAAGGTTTTCAGAAAATCTGACCAGCTTTTTGTATCCTATGCTACAGCATCACAAGGAAAGGCTATCTCAAAACAGACCATTTCCAAATGGATAGGACATTGCATACGTTTTTGCTACACCCACCATGGAAAACCAGTTCCTGCTAGCATAAGGCCCCACTCTACCAGGGCAGCAGCTACATCTACAGCCTTCCTCAGGGGGGTGCCAACCAAGGATATTCTGGAAGCTGCAACTTGGAGTTCAGTACACACCTTCACCAAACATTACCACTTACCACTTTACTCTAAGACTAGAGCTGGCTTTGCCACTGCAGTTTTGCAGGGCCTTCTAGCCTCCTCTAACCCTGTTTGACTCCACCTCCGATCCTTAGCTTTGGGATTCTACCCAAGTGTGATGACTGCAGCAGGGTAACACAATGAAAATAGTACAGTTTTGTACCTACCATAAATGTAGATGTTCAAGTGTATACCCTGCTGCAGTCCAGGTTACCCTCCCTCCATCCCCTCTGAACTAGCTGAACTTATCTCTACCACTCTATCCTATACTACCTCTGTGGTGTATTTGCTTGTGCCTAACGGTTTTGTTTTATTTTTTCATATAGCTATATGTATATATATATATATATATATATATATATATATATATATATATATATTTTTTTTTTTGCCTACCTATTAGGGGCACCTGACATCTGGGGCAAGAAAAACTGAAGAAAATGGCATTGGATGCCTCTGATATACCCCGGGCTCTCTGACGTCAGGGAAGAAGCGACAGCAACCAACGCCGGACCAAGACTTTGGAATTAGGGCCGACTGCGGGACCGCCTGACGGCAGGATAACCCAAGTGTGATGACTGCAGCAGGGTATACACTCGAACATCTACATTTATGGTAGGTACAAAACTGTACTTTTTGTTTCAATGTGGATTGTTCTTCCTCTTGTGCTCAGATTAACCTGTTATCAGAAGGTCTTAATTCTTTGGTTTGGTTTCCTCATACCTTCAAAAAAATATTAAGTAGGATGACTGTCAGTCTTCCAAGTTGTCTGTAGGTATGCATGTAGTATGTGAGTGAGTGTGCATGTGCTTTCTAAAATAGATTGTCTCCCTGTCCAGAACAAGCTTCAGTGCTCTGCACCCAGTGGCTGCCTTGATGGACTTTGACATCCCCACAACTCTAAAATGGATAAGTTGGGTTATTGGAAAATTGATAGTAGTGTGGATGGATGAACTGATGTGCACAATATGTTCTTCCTAAAGAGGAAGCACAGATGATGCAGAACAAACATTTGTTTTATATAGTATGTACAACTTGAACAGCAAAAAGTTTACCTGTATTTACTACAAATGTAACTTGAAAGAACTTGAAGGCACATCTGTGAATTTTGAGGCTGACGTGGGGAACAGTGTACCTGTAGTGAATGCAATACATGAAATGAATTTTAGAGAACTAAGTAGTACAATTTTGCAACCAGCTAATTTTTTATTCAAAACACGAGAATGCATAAAAACAGAAGGTGTTACTTGTGATAGTTATTGTCAAGGAACAAAAATAAACATCTGGGAAGAGCTGTGGAAGTTAATTGACTAGATTTGTTGAGTCAGTGTTGGGTGAACACATTCCAACAAGCTGGAAACAAATAAAACACATGCATTCTGAAAACAAAGCTCTTGAAAAACTGATTAGTATCATGAAACCCTATTTAAAGAAGATATATGAGTGTTAAAAATAATCAGAGCTAGTACTTATGTTCCAGCAGATTCTAAACCCATTTTTTTTAAATAATAGCTTTTAAAAGCTTCAGATGCATTTATTACATATTCCAGCAAAGCTTACTGACTTGAACATAACTTGTCAAGCTTTAGAGGTTATGAACAACATATCAATACATATCAAACAAAGTAAGCAATGAACTGCAAAAATGTAATTATTTCCTAAGTTTACGAGTATGTCTTGAACGGTTGTCATAAAATCACACAGCAAAATGTATACCATAATTTTCCATGAGGCTAGCTTGAAGTGTCAGTATTATTATCCCTCTGCAACATTACTCTGTAATACTGCAAATGATGAAGAAAGTTATTCTGGAAAGTCCAGAATGAAAAGCTTCTCCAGATGACTGAATTTTTGGATTGCTATATATCTGGATGTGGAAATGAAAGTAAAAATGTGGGACAAATATCAATCAAACTGTAAATCAACACTGAATGCAGCCTTACAGCCATGGAAATGGCTATAAAAAGCCATAGTCTACACTACATATGGATTAGGCTGGTTTATACCCATTTAAGGTGGATAAATATATATAGTATGAGAGTACTACTTTTTATGCAACCACTGAAAAACTGTGACAATGTTTTTATAGAAATACTAGCATTGGATAATAGCTCTTTTTCACCAATTTACACACTTAATGAAGAGAAATGGAATTTTGGCATTTAACTCATTACAGCCTAGTGACACCTCCAAGAATTTTGACAGTTACATCCTACTGAAGTCTGCAGGCATCAAATATTGATTGTTCATATTTGCATTATTAATTTCAAAACCATGCTACATACAAGTTCTTAGAAGATTTCATCTTAAAGCCTACATAATCACAGACCCAACTGCATTAATATTTGACCTCTGTCTATTGTAGCTAGAGATATTATATATTATTTGTATAGTATTTATTTGTACTGCATTTTCAAATTTTTCTAAATATCTTAGTAGTGAAGACAGACATAACTGCTTAGCCTGTATGAAAGCTCAGAGTTGTATGAAGAAAATACTGCTAACAGTATGTATTTTGCTTGAATGGTTACTGAGTTATCCTAAGCTGTTTATATAGCATTACACAAACCTGATCTGTATTTACTGTGTTTATTATGGCTTATAAAATCAGGTTTAAAACCTATATGAATGAATGCAACCACTATAAAGATTGCTTTGTGCTGAATAATTTTCAATTTACAGTTTTCTAGCAACGTTTATTGTTCTAGAGTTATGAACTTTTATTTGAACTGTTAGTTGATAGCTTCAATTTTTTGAATGCCACAGGCCACACCCAATGGAAGGTAAGGGTGGTATTCATAGTCAGTAGTGCAAATGTGTTAGGGAATTTGGAGCCGTGATTCATAGAGGCCAGTTACGTCAATTTATGGTGTCCCCGAATGTAGGTATACAAATGAGCAGCTAATGAGATGGTAATGAGAAGTGACATAGATGTTCTTATGCTAATTAAGACTATTTTACACCAATTACAATTCATAGTGATTTTTTCCCACTTTCCCACGCTTGTCACAGACGTGGTATAAAAAGGGAAGACTCACCAAACGTATCAGATTTGCAAATGACAAAAATACTATCTCTTGTAATGAACTTTGCTGTTTCTAGGTCATTGAGCTTGACTTGGTGAGGCCAAAACTGCTTGCACCCAGTAGTGCTCGCTCACGAAAAAGGTAGAAATATTGGCAAAGGATTACTCATTTTAATCAGGAATCCTTAATAGGATTAGAGTGGACAGGGACATTATAAGGGTCTTAGTGGGCATGTTTGACCCCCATAGAGGCACTGGCGGAGTGTGTGGGCTTCCTATTCCTCTGGACACCAAAGTATGCATAGCCTTCATTATGCTTGCTTCATGGACCTTCCAGAGACATTCTGGGCACATCTTGGGGGGTCTCAAACGCTTCTGCTTTGAGGATACTGAAGGAGTTTTGGGATGCAGTCTTAACACATGTGGATCAGTACATCCATTTCTCAGAGTCACCTTAGGACCAAGCTCAGACTATGAGAACTTTTTATGGGATGAGACATTTCCATGAGGTCCTCAATGTGATAGATTGCACCCATGTCACAATTAGGGCCCCTTCTGGTCCGCAGTGTGAGTGGTACTGCACTAGGAAGGGCTTCCATTTCATCAATTGGCAGGTAGTGTATGATTCATGAGGATGCATCACCAACATCTCTGCCCAGCATGTGCACATGATTCCCACATCTGGCACACTAGCTCACTTTACCACCTCTTCCTGCAAGGGTAGGATGCCCAATGGTCATTTTGTTGGTAAGTTGAAACTGTTTTTTTTTTAAGTAAGTAGTTATTAATGTTAAAGGTAATTGCTGTATAGTAATCTGAATCTGCATTTTCTTATTTTGTCTTCCATCCCCTTTCTCTCTCTCTTTCTTTTTTGTAAGGGAATGCTGGATAACCACAGGAGCCATTGCTCATGACTCCAGTGAGAAATACATCTGGAGCTGTAGAGGAGAAATATAATACTTCCCTGTTCCAAACCTGTATTGTGATTGAGAGGGTGCTTGGCTTCCTGAAGAACCATTTCAGGTGCCTGGACAAGTCTGGAGTGCCCTTCAATATGACCCAGATACTGTGTGTAGAATGTTCACTGCCTGTTGCATTCTGCATAATATGATTGTGCGCCTGTCTGTTGGTGAAGTGACTCACGCTATCACTGCAACTCCCAGTCTTAGTCCCACTATGACTAATGATGATCAGCGAGCAGCAGTAGTAAGGAACCCCATATGTTAACAGGTGGTGTCTAGTCCAGAATTATGGACCAGGACATTCAGGTTAGTGTTTCCTTGTTTTTTTGCAAAGCACACATTGCATAATAGATGTGTGTAGTGATACCTATGGACTATGCTGTGTGGTGCATGGTCTATTGTCGCTGTTCATCTGACATTCTCTCTTATCTTAAAATACTTTTTTATTGCTAGATGCTTGCTTGAGTGCTCAGTGAAATCCTGTGCAGTGATGCTGAAAGGCAGCAAATCAATAAATAAGTCAACAGTTGCACATGCTGTATTTAATAACTGTTTTTAAAATTATTTATTTAGTATTGAATAGAAAGTGGTGCTATAAGCTGTGAAGAATGTAACTTTCATTTTCAGTTTATCTCTAAAATGATTTTGCACTGCACATCAGATTTCATTCTTACTGTCATGTAAAATATTAATGATGTCAGAATTTTTCTTCATTTGTGCAGTGATGAGGTCTGTGTGTACTTAACATATGTATGTAGACTTCCCTCTTCCCCACAACGCAATTGGATTTAAACAGAAAAGTAAGACTCCAGGATTCAGTAAGTTACATCCCATGTCTGAATAGTGGCATGGCCTGAACATGGAGTTTGGAGACTGTGCTATTCAGTAAACTCGGCATGAGCCTGGTTGCACTATTCTGACATGGACACTACTGAATAATGCTAGTTACCTCATTTGCCGGTGAAAAACATGCAAATGAGATAAATTAGAGATTCAGTAAGAAGGCAGGCATCCGTGTCAGAATAGTGTCCGCTGCAGAAATGTATTCGGCTACTAACCGAATACATTTCTTTAAAAATCAAAGGGGGGGGCACATCATCTCAAAGTAAAGCATGTATTACAATCATTAGACATGCCAATGGTCAAACATATGGCCATTGGCATGGAAAAGAGTTGCAAAATTATAAAAAATCAAAGTTTTTTTGGCCTATTTTGGCTGTTTAAGCATAGGGCACTGGTACTCAAACAGGATCATGCCGAAAATGAAAAAAAAAAAAGTGAAAAGACAATTTTAAGTGAAATCTGCATTTTGCCATTATAGTCTATGGCATGCAGAATCAAAACAATAACAGGTAACACTGGTTGCTAAGGAGGAAGGCTGTGGTGTAGAGGTGTAACCAGGGACTAAGGCAGTGGGTAGCAAATGGGCAAATTTTACTGAATCACTAAATGGGAGACCATTCTTTGGCTGCAGCTAACCGTGTAGGAGCTATAATTCTGCAGTGTAAGCAGGAAAAGCAGCTAACATGAAAAAGGTGTGTGTTATGCTTGGTGTAAGCACATTGGAGCTCCACGGCTCCCATTTGAGCTTAGCTAAGTACAGCTAAGCAAGGGGGTGAGTCCGAGGCTGTATTGACTTATTCCATGAAATGAAGAGCATGTTTGCATCCATGGGAGGGCCATTTCTACTGCAAAGTGTTTACTTTAGCTAAATGGGTTTGCATGGCATGCACCTGGTCTAAAACAAAACAAAACAAAAAAGATGGAAATAGCAGGACTGTTTACATGTGTGCACTAGTTTTGCGTGGCACATCTCGGAGCTTAAAAGGCATGAAATGGGAAGGGGAAAAAAAGGGAGATAGTAGAATAAAAGTAATCAAGTACAAATAAAATGGAACAACCAATCATACAGGCAGCACCTGCAGCATAACACTATAAACTGTGCAAACACCTTTCAGTCTGGTTTTTCCCACAAAACTCTGCACCATTGGTGTACAGACTTGGGGGAATTTTAACTGACAAAATGTTAGGGGCTGCTGTTACTTTGATACATCAGTATGTGCTAGAGGCTGTGGGTGGTGAGGAGGATAATGCTGGCAACCACCACAGACTGAGGAGGAGGAGAAGAGTGTTCAGACCCAGGGTAACGTACCAGGGGCTACATGATCTGGAGACAGTAAAGCGCTACAGGATGGACAGGGACATACTTCAGCAACTCATCGAGCTGTGCCGGCCTCACCTCAGACCCAGAGCCAACATAGGGGAACCCATCCCAATGGATACCAAGGGATGTGTAGCCTTAAGAATATTAGCTACACGTACTTTCCAAAAACCTACTGGGAAGATCATGGGGGTCTCACAGGCATCTGCATCCAGGGTACTCCACCAGTTCCTGGATGCTATGTTACCACATGCCGGTGAGCACATTTATTTCACCAGCACCTGTGAGGAGTGGACCACCAATATGCGCCTCTTCCATCGTGTAGCAGACTACCTGGAGGTACTGGGTGCCATAGACTGCACGCACATCCACATCAAAGCAACACCCGGTGTGCAGGGTAGGATCTACATAAACCGCATGGGCTTCCACTCCATCAACTGCCAGGTCATGTGCAATGCCCAGGGAATTATCATGAATGTGTGTGCTGGCAGCCCTGGAAGCTATCACGACTCCCACATCTGGCATTCCTCACAGCTGTATCAGGCATTTGCAAGAGGGGGCCATCCCGTATGGCCATCTGGTGGGGGATGCTGGTTATGCACTGGAGCTGTGGATGATGACACCCATCAGAAATGCACACACACCCATTCAAGAATGCTATAATGAGGCACACGCACAAACCAGGATCATTATAGAGCATGTGTTCGGGATGCTCAAGTCACGGTTCCATTGTCTTGATATATCTGGTGGAGCCTTGCAGTACTCTCCAACCACATGTTCACAGATGTTCATAGTATGTGCCATGCTACACAGTATGATCCTATGGAAACAGCTACAGCAGGAACAGCACTGGGAAGGACCACATAGCCCCCCACCATTGCCAAAGTCCTCACAGGCACAGAGGGACTCAGAGGAAGAACCCCCTGAGCCAGCTCCTGTAGGCAGATGAAGGCATGCCCAGTATGGCCTGGCCTTGGCAAAGAGGCAATGCATAGCACACACACTGACACTGTAGGCACCCAGGGACTGACACCTCTGTCAGACTTGCACACACAGTAAAATGGATGACACACACATCACACTACCTGTAACTTACCATGTATAGGCAGTGTACTGGGTGCATCCACCATAGGCAGCCCTCAAGCACCATCTACACAACTGCCGCAGGCACAAGGTAAGTCAGTCTTCTTAACAATAAATGAATGTATTAGTATGTTCTTGTAGCATATCTATGGTATTGCTGCATGCATGCAAGGAAATGGGGTGGCCTACTGGGATAGCAGCAGACAACTGACAGCTATGTGGGACACCAGGAAATGTTTGCCCAATACTGGCCTCCCCACACTATGCAGTAGTACCCAAGGTGACGAATACCACTGCAGTATATGTGGGGGCCAATTAACTGGGTTAGGTCACAGGAATGGATGTCAGTGTGGGAGTCCCATACTCACCCCTCAGCCTCACCCAGCAAGTCAGCTGTGGAAAACCATAAATAAATCTCTGGCAAAGGCCCACAAATGGAAACAATGATGAAATACCCCCTACAGACTTACACAGTGATAACACAGCAGGTCTAACAGTTGCAGTAAGGCTCTGAAGGGTAAGAAATCTGAAACTCATATGTATGCCATTACAATCTGACCTGTGGTCTTTAGTGATGTGCCTCTAGTCCCCAAGACAGGGCACAATAGTATGCTAAATGGAACCAAAATGTAAAGCAAATAACAGCACAGTCTGTGCAAATGTGTACAGTTGACAGGTGTGCCCCTCCCCACATTCCCATAGAAATGCAGTAACATGTATGGTTGCTGGGAATTAGCAGCAGAGCACACATTGCCAGGGCTGTCCCAATACACATGATAACTTGCTGCATGTCCACAATATGCAGGGGTCAGTGAGCTATGTGTATGCGTGGTTAATACTGTCAGGATTTGACCAGCAGTTACTCCCAGCTGTTGTGTTGTAGTGGCCTAGGTACAGCGCTGTCTATGACAGGGCCATGTTCAGAGAACTGCAGTGCCAACTATTATGCATGTCAGCTACACCTATGGTATGAGATGTACATACTGTCCAGATTTCAATATCTGTTAACGCAGCAAAGCTGTACAGGTCATGGACAGCGGGCCACACACATGGACAGTACACAGCTTGGAGTAACCTACACAGTGCCTACCATACCTCTCTATTGTACAGACCTATTACAGAATGTCCAGAGGTTTGTATCATAATTGTGGTCTGTATAACATGAAATAGTGGTTGCTTGGCAATTCATCGACAAATCACACAAGACTAAGGTTAGAAAATAATGACAGATTGTAGCGTCAGACTGCATACCCATAGAAACATGAATGCTAATACAAAACCTGTTAATGAATCACCTTTCTAGGTTTGAAAGGCCAATACTTAAAAACAGTTCCTACATTTAGGCCTCCATCCCGCAAACAGTTATGGCTTTGTCCAGATGTCGGGCTGTCAGAAGTTGAGGTACCTGAAGGTCAGTGTACTGCCAGTGTATAAAAGGCTGCCACCTTTCTGTGTCAGCACTGACAACATGTCAGTAACCAACAACCATACCCCTGGCGTGACATAGGTTGTCACAGAAGGAGCACAAGTATGCCTTGTATATCTGTTCTGCTTTTCCTAACATTGCATTTGCCTGCCAACTATTTGCCAAACAAGAAAGGGTCATGTCAAAACAGCAATGGCAGACAGTGGGGAAGCAGACATCAAACCCATAAGAGCTAACAAACAATTACCAAACCAGTCTCCCAACTGCCTATGTTTGCCAAAACACGATTAATGCCCTGTCCCCATCTGTGGGCCTTTGTCTGACTGTCATATTTTGGCCTGTGTAGATGTCAGTCTGTGATGGTATGACAGCTAGGCCCACATGTAGCCTCATAATAACATATAGCAACACAAACCATCTAAGGACCACAGCAAATGGAGTGGTACAATGATGGACAACCTGCTAAATAGGTACACTCAGAGGTGTGAAGTCCGCAACCCTGTGTGTGATCTAATGGCATGTACCCCACCCACATCAGAATTACAAATGCATAACAGCAGCCACTGTGGCCAAAGCCTGTGACTGGACTACAGAAGGACAAAGAGACACACATAAGGGGAAGGGGAACCACTGGCCAGATAAATGGAGAATGTGCACACCAGAACAGATTGTGCAGTAACATAGGTGCCATGTAGTGTAAGGCATCAGTAAACATCACCTGCAAATACACAACACACACCTATGTAAGTGGAGGTCTGTAACAAAACAAAACCCAAACAATGGACACCTCAGAGGCAAAATCACATGAGAACTCCACAAACCTACACACCACAGACCATGTCGACTCCACACACCAGGGTCTTGCAAACACTAAGGCCTTGCCCCAAACTCCAAACACCTACCCTACACAGATAGTCTAACAGCACTGTCCCTCTACCCTGTTCCATACAGACTCTGCTGATGTGACCCCTGTCTGGCATACAAAGCAATCCAGACCTTGCCTTGATGGGACTGTAGCACATCTGGAACTCAAGGCCCACTCCATCAACCTGTAGGCACAGCATTAACCTGGGCTGTGATATCAGTATGGCTTGTTGGTGTGACAGATACATGTACCACACACTCCCCCATCTTTGGAATTCACTCCATGTCAACAGCAAGCCAAGTGCCTCAATACCCCTAGTGATGTGCTCCCTGTATAAGTGCATGGGAAACACAGAAGACAGTCCGGTGATCCCACCTGTGTCCCTGCTGGACAAGTGCTCTGTGTGCTGACATGTCTTAACATGGGCTGCACTCTTGTCTGGGTTTTAAGGGCTTCAGGGCCAATACCTTACTAATGTCATAGCAAACCACCAATCTATACACAACTCTGTCAGTGGTTCACCACATTACTTTGTACTGCTCTACCACTGACATACCTGGAAATCACAGTGCTATGTGGAATATAATACACATATAATGGACATGTCTGCACAGTAGAATGCACTCTGTACCCACACCCATACCTCCCAACCTCTGACAGCAAGACATCTGGACAAGGACATAAATAAAAATGGGACAAAGGCACAATGATAGGCATGTGTTGTAAATATTGCCCTTACATACTGAGAAAGTTGGTAGGATGAGGGGTTTTGCATTACTGGGAATTGTCTGAAGGTTATGCAGTCTGAAACAGTAATGTCTGTCAGTATTTTGTAATGCCAGTCTGCAATTATATGCAACTAACTTGCCATAAAAACACAAGTTTATGCAGACTGGAAAAAAACTTCTAGGCAAACACCTGGACAATCTGTCAAAAATTGTACAGTTGGGAGGTATGGCCACACCAGGATATGATTTCTCAAGTAAGAAAGATACCACACAAGTAGCAGATTCCCAGACAGTATATCACCAAGTTGCTGGACTATTTACACAGCCTCATCAGTCAACCGGCTATAGCCACACCTCCCAAATGGCCTTGCTGGCAAGAATGTATATAGTCGGGCTCATAATATAGGTCTTTCCGTCATACATCTTGTATTCGTCTGGTAAAGCACTGTGGTGATCTGAGGATGTCTGTCAATAGGTAATGACACAATACATTGCAGTGTCAGACTACAGATATGTAAGAAAATGTCTGCTAAACAAACCCAGTACCCCTAGGAAAGTCCTGTTTACTTCTAAGAGGTATGGCTGTAGCACACAAAGCCATGGACCGGAGTACACCTATCCCTGGAATGGAGTCCCACTCTCACTATAGAAGGTCACACTGGATATGCTCCTACACTTAGAGAATCACAGGCCATGTTGGAACCCACATCAGACTATATGACTATTGTGTATATATGTCTTTGCATATAAACAGCTATGTACATCTTAACTGCCCCTACACACACCCATCAGACAGGATTACGCTCAGATAGCTGTAGGTGGCCCAAATGTGATATATCTACATCTGTCGCGTGTGATACACAGACATATATATGGGCAACAGATAACAATATGCCAAGCATACACACACATAGATGTGGGGAAGTGAGAGACAAACAGTGATAGAGAGAGAGAGAGAGAGAGAGAGAGAGACACACACACACACACACACACACACACAGGGACACACACACAGAGTGAGTCACACACACAGATACCCTGAATGGCATACAGTGGTGCCCTGCTGCAGACAGTGGCATACTGACTGTAACCAGTTACACGTGCTAGCATAAAGGTGAGCTACATTGTGTAATAGTACTGAGGTGGGGGGGGGGGGGTTATAATATCACATCACCTGCCTGTGTATGTGTGTCTGTAGGTCTAAGTATTAAGAGGTTGTTCCCACTCAGTACACTTCCCATTGCCCTACTTCAGAAGATCTGCTGCTGTCATTCACCTTAGAAGTACCATTAGACATCTATCAGCTCTCTAAGCTCTGTCGAGCATGTGATAACTCCGTAACACTGTGGTACAAATAACTTGGTAAGTAGGGGTTCTAATCTCAGTCCTGGCAAATGTGAGAGTAAGTGGGTGTTTGTTTGTAGGTGAAATAGTCTTAGGCCCTTCTTACCCACAACAATTCCCAGTGCCCTACTTTAGCAGTGCTGCTGATGTCATTCCCCTTAGAAGTACATTTGCACAGTCCCAGCCCTATAAGCTCTGTGGCGTGTGCAATAACTATGTAACAGCATAGTACAAATAACTAGATAGGCAGGGGTTCTATTCCTAGTTCTGGCAAATATGTATGTTTGTAGGCTGAAGTATTTTGAGGACTTTCCCACCTAGTACACCTCCCAGTGCCCAACTTTAGAAGTCCTGCTGATATCATTCACCTTAGAAGCACCTTTGGGCACTTGTCAGCCATATAAGCTCTGTAGCACCTGCAACAACTGCGTAACATTATAGTACAAATAACTAGATAGGCAGGGGTTCTACTGTCAGGTCTGGCAAATGTTTGTGTGTGACTACAAGTGTATGTGCAAGATTTTGTAAGTGTGTATGTTTGTAAGGTGAAGTATTTTGAGGACTTTCCCACCCAGTGCCATACTTTAGCAGTCTTGCTGATGTAATTCACCTTAGAAGTACCTGTGGGCACTTGTCAACCCTGTAAGCTCTGTAGAAAATGTGATAACTGTGTAACACTATAGTACAAGTAACTAGATAGGAAGGGGTTCCACTCTCAGGTCCAGCAAAATGTGCGTGTGTATAAGTGTATGTGCAAGAGTTTGTAAGTGTATTTATTTGTAGGATGAAGCATTTTGAGGAGTTTCCCACCCAGTGCCCTGCTTTAGCAATCCTGCTGATGTCATTCACCTTAGAAGTACCTTTGGGCACTTGTCAACCCTGTAAGCTCTGTAGCAAATGCGATAACTGTGTAACACTATAGTACAAATACTAGATAGGCAGGGTCTCTACTCCCAGGTCTGGCATGTGTGTGTGTGTGTATGTGTGTATTTGTGTGTTGAGGACTTTCCCACCCAGTGCCCTACTTTAACAGTCCTGCTCATGTCATTCACCTTAGAAGTACCTTTGGACACTTGTCAGCCCTGTAAGCTGGTGATTGTCAGGTTAGACAAACACAGGCTGACATGTGTCAGGAATACATACCCCAAACCAGTCATGCACAGTATGAGGCAAACCCTCATCAACTGCATGGCGGTTGAGTGGATGTAACAGAAACGGCAGGGGCAACAGGTGCTGATAGCTGAATCTGTTGCAGTGAAGATAATGGCTAAGCTGGTGAGGGACCCATTGCCAGTACTCTAGTAACCTGCTCTATATGTGTGAGCCTGCGGTCCTACACAACACTCAGGTGACATGTATGCAAGCTAGGTGGCTGTGTCAAGGGTATGTATGCAAGGTCACATTGTCTGCCACAGTTGCACCTCACACACTGTTGCATGTAAACACACCTGGTAAACATGTACATGTACAGCTCTACCTTGGCTATGAAAAGGTCACTGTATTTCCACTCCACCTTACTCATCATTGCTACTGTCAGCAGCCCCACATCCTGCAGACACACAGACACCTGGAACACAACCAGAATACAGTGCATGACACTACAGCTAGTCAGCAGTATTAAAAGCAATAATGCATCATGGCTAACAAGGTACATACACACCAATGTGTACCCATAACTACTGCCAATAGACAGTATCTTACACAGCATGACATTCCTACACTGTACCATTGTCACCCTGTGCATCAGACCCATATGAGCATGTCAGTGCATCAATGGTATGGATAACAGGGCTGTGGCATACATATCATCACAAGTACAGGGTGTGGTGTTGGATTGCCAGAGGCCTAAGCTGGGCCATATGGCTAATGTCATGTATGTGCGTGTGTGTGTGTGTGTGTGTGTGTGTGTGTGTGTGTGTGTGTGTGTGTGTGTGTGTGTGTGTGTGTGTGTGTGTGTGTGTGTGTGTGTGTGTGTGTGTGTGTGTGTGAATGTGAATGTGGAGGGGGTGATGTTCAACTGGGCAGTGCAGATGAGCTGTGCATGTCTGGTGGTGACTGGACTGGGATAGGGATGTACGACTGTCTGCACACCAGCAAGCAATGGTGATGTCCAACATAGGGCTATATTGGACAGCTGTGGACTGTACATGGCAGGATGTATGGTTCACCATCTCCTGGCTGGGATGCAGTAACTAGTTCTGCCAGGAGCATCACTGGCACTGCCAGACCCAAGAGCAGATGCAGTGCTACTCCCTGATGGTGACTGCTGTCTGCTGGAACCGCATCCCAGAAGGGACTGGTCAGGACAACATGCCTATGACCTGCTCCAGTGTGGTGTGGACAGCACCCTCCCTTCAGTAGTGCTGTTGGTACTGTCACTATGGGACTGTGAATGTGCACGGCCATATGGGCTCACAGCTGATCATGTCACTGACCTACTTCCACCTGGCTGATGCCCTACTCCCACCACATGCTCAAGCACAGACATTGCATGGTTGAGCAGTGACAATGTCTCACCCCACTGTCTATCCACAACATTGGCAAGATGATGTATGGCATCACAACTGCCATGGAAGTCGTCACGCATGGTAGGGAGTGCTGCATTCATGACCCTGAGCGTCTGTCTGGTGTTGCAGTCAGTACATGCCTGTGCCTCCATGACAGACCATAACATGTGTCTAGTAACACCTGCCATGGCACTTGCAACAGGGGCTTGATGGGTAGCAGTCCTCTGTTGGGCACCCTTGTCCATATGCCTGTGTATGACCTCACCTGATCTCTGCCTATGGCTGGTGTCTACACTCACACTTGCCATACTCAACATGCTAGCCTGTTCCATGCCACCACCCTTAACCTGTCCATTATCCATGGCTGCTGGGGACTGGGCATGTGTGGGCATACTGACTGCGAGCAGAGACATGGTGGGTGAAAGTGGGATACCAAACAATGGCACCGATCCAGGCACCAACAACTCCACCTGTGCCTCATTATGACCACCATCATCATGGGAGTATGCTAAGACACTGGCATCAGGTTGTGAGGGGGAGGGACACCAACCCCTGTGTTCACCTGCAAGGGGAACACAAGATATGTAGATTAATACCCTGCAGTATTACATTTGCTGATACACACACACACACACACACACACACACACACACACACACACACACACACACACACACACACACTCCTGCACTCCTGGTACAGTCTGGCACAGCTGTGACACCTATGGGCCCTTCAGGGAAGACCTTACAGTAGTTCTGCCTGTTCCAATCCATCTCTTTCACTGCTACTGTCGGGCCCATAACAAACGGTGACAAATACTACTGTGTGATGGGCCTAGTAGCACAATGGTAATTGTGGCCAAGACCAAGGCTATTGGAGTGAACTATACAGTGTCACCAAGTGCATATGCATGTACTGTAAGAGCTGACTTACTGATATACAGACCACACACAATGACAAGGTGTAATGATGTGATGATAACTGGTGAGGGGACAAGACTATACACTATCACTGCAGTATATACACAGTTCAGACTCACAGGGATTCATTTTAGACAACATTGCAGGACAGTCTGCAATACATACAGGAAACATGTAAAGTACTAGGTGCATAGCCTCATAAGATGATACCAGGCTATTGGCCCTGATGCCCTCATAAGCCTGGCCCAGACTTTCACCCATGCCCCTTCCAAGCCAGCACCTATTTCCCCTGTCCAGCTGGGACACACACGGCATCCCAGGGGTGTCTCATCCATTTCCCATGCAGTCTTCCAGCTTCTTCTTCAAGAGGACTATACACATACTCTGCTAGACATGGGGAGGGATTGTATTTTACAGGCAGTGTATTGTGTGGGACACTACACTATCCCACCAACTACTATACATGTCACAGATCAGGTGAGGGCCTTGTGTGCATGATGTGTGAGTGCAATTTGTCTTATGCCATCAAGGCTGATTTGGACATCGCCTTGTATGCCAGACACAGGTCACCTATGATCAGTCTGTATGAGACTGAGTACAGGGACAAGGCTTTCAGCCTACCAGTATAGGATAGGTGTTGCAGACCCTGGAATTACCTGGTCAGGAACCTCTGTGGTCTCTGCAACTGCTGCATTTGCTTGGCAAGGTACATGCAAAGGAGCCATTGTACTTGGTAATGCATCTGATAAGAGTAGAGTACAGGGATGCTGTGGCCTCCTGGTTCCTGGATGACATACCTATATTTGTGAGGTGGGCCATGTAGACAGCCTTCTATACAATGGTGCCCACACAGAAGGAAACTGTCAGGTTGTGACCGACCTTGATGCACAAGTTGCCTCACACCTGATTGCATTCTCAGTACATTGTTACTGTCATAATTATTGTGGATGGCATCTGGTACAGCAGGAAGAATGATGCCTCTCCTGGCATTCAGTTTGTGGAAATGCTTCTTGCACTTGTCATTAATTGGGTGAGGGCCTCTTGGGGGATGCTCACATCAGTAGGGGAATGTAAGACAGTGGCCAGCTTGCAAGCATCTGTACACCTGGTCATCCACAGACCACTGCTTTTGTCCTGTACCTCAAGCAGTAGAGGCCCCCAGACTGACCCTTGGGGTACACTGCTTTGGAAGACTCTACTACTAGAGGTGGGTTCCACTACTTTGACTGAGTGGGTACTATATTTGGGTCAGTTAGCTACCCATCTGGTAACACACAGATTGGTGCCTAGCTGTGTAGGCTTATGCATCCTGGCTGCCTCAGGATTATTGTGAAAGAACTGGGCTAGGTGAAGGTAGGAATTGTTCACCATCTTCTCCTCATCCTTGTGTTTGTTGACCACTTCAGAGTGGTCATCCAGGTTTAACAGGCCTGATCTCCCTTTGACAATACCATGCTGTGTGGGCTCAGGCATTTCAATGTTGCAGATCCCTGTTCATAATGTCCTTAATATTGCCTTCCATGCCCTTGCAGAACAGGCTAGTTAGGCTTATGTGCATATGATTGGCTGGGTCAGTGGATTTCTCCACCTTTATGTATAGGGATGACAGTGGCTGTCCTCTGTGCTGATGGGATAACACCAGTGCTCAGGCTGTGGTTGACTACAGTGCAGAATGGATCTGAGAGCCCATGCCTGTGTTCATGTAGGATGCAGCTAAGGATGGTATCAGGCCTATTCTCTGTTTTGCCTTTGGAGACGGCATTATGGACCTGCTTCCTGATGATGAGGGGAGGGTTCAGGTGCTGTGCATGCACATGTATACCAATGGGGGCCAGGGGGGTGATATTTGCACTTCACCTGTCTGCAGCCAGTTGCCTATATCTATGCCATATTTGTATGTGATGTTATTGTTCACCACTACAGAGCAGATTTGTGTGTTGCCTCTGAGATTGCAGACACATGTGTGGCAGGCCTAGTGATTGGCCTTGGTGGATGTGTCCAATTTGCACTCAAAGCTAGCCCTAGGGTAATTCACCTGTGACCCTATTTGCTTGTGCAGACCAAGGTGACATTGCTTCCAATAAGGCACCTGCTCCTTCCTGGCCCTGTCCAGCAATTATTTCCACCTATTATGGCATTTGTGTATTGATGTCCCCCACAGATGTTTACACTACCTTGAGGGAGATGATTTTGTCCTGTCAGGAACTGCTGAGTCCATACAGCTGTGTAGCTGCCCACATAGTATTGTGGTGTGGGCCTGGACACTACTGCTAGTTCCAACTGATGGGACATTGGCTGTAAAGCTACTTCTACCTGCTCTGAGGAGATTTATAGTATTTGTGTAGAGTTAATTTTGTTTGACCCTGATGGGGGGGGGCAGGGGGAGATGGTGACCTGAACAGTGATGGCTATGTGGTCAGATCTTACCAAGGAGGATGACACTGTTGGAGTGCTACAGTGGCAACTCATGTTGGTTAGGACCAGGTCCAGGTTATTTTCACCTGTTGTAAGAGTGTTGGCAGGCTGATCCACTGCATTGCCATTGACAAAGCCAAGGAATCTCTGTGTGTTCTTGCTCAGGTGGCATAGGTCATAATTGGGTAGTTGAAGTCACCCAGGAGCAGGGTAGATGATTGAATACAGACAGTTTAGCCAGCCTGGAGGTGTGTATGTGTATGTTATGTTCAATACTCCACATCCTGTGGCTTTGCAGCCCTCTATTTGGGGTCTAAACATATGATGGAATGAGTAACCTGGCAAGGTTAGTGTGCTCCCCACAGCTACAAGGCAGGTGTCAGTGACTGCACAAATGCCGGCATCCTACAGGACAAGGTACACCTGCATTGACATGGGTTTCATGCTAAGACACCTAGCTCCTGTTATAGCAAGACATCTGCACAAGGGTAGACCTCATTGGTGAACAAAGGCCAGAACATAGTGCCACTTTATGAATCTAGCTGAAACACATGTAGTTGCCAGCAAAGACGGTGATGGATTTACAGGTCTACTCTGCAGGATGTGACTTCTGACAATCAAATGTATGTTATTATGTTATGACTTCAGTCTTTAATGGTTGTCAGTGATGTGCCAGACAATACACAACTGTATGAGGCATTGACTTGAAATATGAGGCAGACATGTGGTTAGTCTGCAAAACTCTGGATAGTTGTCAGGTATGGGATCAGTATATAATATACAGTTCAACACACACTTCTGTGCCTGTTGTGTACTATGCACATACCCTATACAAGTTTCTTACATTTGTAGAACAAGCATATGTATCATAGTAGCATTCACAGTTGACATATGAATATGTACAACATCCCAGGTAGCTGGCCTAGCAGTGTCATACTCAGTGTTGCACAACAGACACTCCAGTAATGGTCATACATGAGCTGACCTTTGCTGGGATGACTCAGGGGCCAGAGATGTAATCCATGTCAATGCAGACAGGGCAAGCAGGAATGGCCATAGGGGCCGGACAGCAACATGCAAATCTAGCAGGTCTTGTTGCGACCTAGTGTTTAATGTCTGATTTGGCATTATTGCATCCCCTCTTTTGCATTCCATTACAAGCTAACATGATTGAAATACTGCAAATGGTTAGGTTTGTGTAGTCACAGTCTGTCTTTGTGTAGATGGGTTCAGACCTGTGTTGCATAGGCAGCAGCTTGCCTTTTGTAGGTAATACTCATGAGTAGGTGATGCTCTGTGCACCAATCAGTGTCTCCCACTTGCTACTTGCATCCAGAGCAGCTGTGTTGTCTTTCCATTAGTCAATGCCATAGCAACACAGTGCTATAATTAAGTCCTTCATGTGGGCCTTGCCCCTTTTCCTTGCCTATGTGGAGGACATTATGGAGGTGTGTGAGCTACAGCTTCACAGACAGCATGTGGGAATACTTCTGAGGACAGGACATGTGGATACAGCCCAACAACATGGGGGACAAAGCTCCAGAATTTGGTACAGATTGTAAGTAAGTATTGTTATACACATAGAGGATTGCTTGATTAACAGGGTTTGTCTGGACATTCATTTTCTGCGTGACTTGACTTCTGACAGTGATATGTCTCTGAAATATCTCTCAACTGTCCAGATGTCCACAGACTGGCCAGAGATGTGCCTATGTTTGGTCTGTTCCTCAGACAACTTCTGTTTTTGTGAAATCAGTAGGATAAAGTGAGGATTGTAGTCAGTAAATGGTGACATCCATTAGTGTTTCAGACATCATATCCTTCAGGGATGTTATGTTACAACAAACACTGTAACACCAGCAACTGCTTCACTGCTTCAGTTTGTAACAACATTATGTGAGATATGTCCCTCTTTCTGACCCCCTGTCCCCCCTGTCCCCCAAATATTTCATGCTTTGTCCAGATGTCTTGCAGAAAGAGGTTCAGAGGTATGGTATATCATTATTTAGTGACCGCATTCCTAGCATCATCCCAGTGACTTATCAAACTCCCAGAAGTGGTATGTGGCAGTGGCCATAAATATGATTCCACACCCTGGACATTCTGTGGAAATCTGTACATTTGAGAGTTCTGTATGTCTGGCCACTGTTAACAGACTGACAAGGTTGTGTAGCAGTGTTGTGTGTAAATGTTTGTTGGGCTTAGTCAAGAGAGTAGCAGATGTGAGTGTCATATATCCTTTTCTATCTGACTGTGCATGCTGCTTCAGTTGCTGGTGGTCTACCAGGTGCATATGTTTGCAGGGAAGACTGAGAAATGTCCTGTAACACTTCAAGATTCGCAGTAGACTGTGAGTTGGGCCAGTATATGTGGTGTAGCGTGTGACTGGCAATCAGGATATGTTTGTTCAAACAGTCGTTCTACTCTAGAGTTCACTTGGGGTACTGGTATGTTGCTGTGACTGTGGTGCAAATAGTTGAGGGTGGACACTTTTGCAGCAATATCTGCTTTCCCCTACATTTTCATCCCTGCAGTGCATGATATATTTGGAAGCACAAGGGTAATTTCCCAGAGCTGATTTGGGGTAGTGTTGAGTTAGTCTTACTGTGATTCAGAAGGTGCTGGGTGAAATGGTTGGCAGCTCTCACTGTTTTTTTTCTATTCTGTTACATGACTGCAGTCATACCTCTCCACTGTCCAGATGTGTAGACACTGTCCAGATGTATGGCTCATATGTTTGGTCTGTTGCCCATAACAGTTGTGGGTTTCTGACAAATTACTGGGATGATGTGAGCATTGACATCAGTACATAATGACATTCATTTGTGCTTCAAACCTGGAATCTATCGGGAATTATATGTTAACTCAAACCATGTTACTTAAACTGACTTCTACGCATATAACAGCCATATTTCAGAGATGTCTGCCTATACCTATATGTATGTATATATATATATATATATATATATATATATATATATATATATATATATATATATATGTGTGTGGTTTCACTTTAAATCATCGAAAGCTTGAAACATTGAAATTCTGATCATCGAGACCAGAACATTGAGTTTCAAACAATCGAAGATTCAAAGGGAATGTAAAAAAAGAAAAATAAAACTTCTAAAACTATTGTGGCTGCACCCCCCCCCCCCACACCCTCCAAACTTTAATATACTAACTCTGAGATCACACTACAGTGGGGTAAAGGAAAATCTCCGTTTTAGTGCTATATGCAGAAGCGCTAATGGGAGATTTCCTGTACCCTGTCTGCAGTGCTATCACAGAGATGGCACATTCACAGACACAGTGTTCAGGGCACCTTGCTGCCCTGCAGAAACACTAGCTTTTTCCCTTTTATACTTACCTTTTTCTTCCCCTTGACAACATCGATGTTCTAAACACTTGATGATATGGTCTTGGCCATATGAATTTCGATGGTTTAGAATTTCGATGTTTTCAAGTGGAACTATATATATATATATATATATATATATATCTTTCCCTTATGTTAAATGACTGTAGTGTATGATATGTTTGTAAAAAACATTACAAGTTCCTACAGCTCTAGATGGTGTAGA
Organism: Protopterus annectens; assembly: GCF_019279795.1. NCBI lineage: Eukaryota > Metazoa > Chordata > Ceratodontiformes > Protopteridae > Protopterus > Protopterus annectens. The sequence continues at coordinate 1,575,174,848 of NC_056739.1, read as the reverse complement.
GGTATGTTGCTGTGATTGTAGTGCACAGGGTCTTGGGTTTAAGACTTGGAAGTGATGACTTTTTTCATTAATGTTAAATGAGCAGAATGCATTATATGTTTGTAAAAGCATTACAAATTTCCCCAGCTCAGATGGTGTAGTGGTATGTTGTTGTGATTGTAGTGCACAGCATCCCAGGTTTATTTTGTTGCTGGGCAGAACAAGGGCTGATGGAGACAGACTGATTAAAGCAATTTTAAGCAGTTGTAAGAGGGTTTGCATAGTTTTGCATGAATCTAAGTGATGCTAAGTAATGGTTAAGCCCTCTTAGCTTCACTTAGCAGCGCTCACTCCCGATTACACCCGTGTTAATTTTCATTAAAGAAAAGAAAAAAGGTTGATAGGAAAGTGGTGAAATGGGGGAAAGCAGGGGGTAAAACATTAGGAAAACCAGCTAGGGATGTGCAGGATGGGTGTAGGAAAGGACCATAGCTCTACATTTCTTCTGCAGTAGCAGCTGTGTATAATGTGTAGAATTTGGAATTTACAGCCTCACATCCCACAGGGAGGGGTGTTGGCAACAGACATTTGTAGAATTATGTGTGGGTAGATTTATTAATTTCATTGTACATGGGGGAGAAATGTAGAGCTATGTATGGGGCTATGAATTTTTTCTGGGACAGATGCCCTTTTTTTAGGTGAGAGTGGGATGTTGGAGAAGGGCTGTAGGTATGTTTGGGGAAGTAGGTTTGGGAGGATAGGTTGCATTTGCAGACAGACAAGACATGCAAGACAGCAGATAGGGGTGGCATATGACACATGAGGGGGTGAATTATGTGTGGGTAGATTTATTAATTTCACTGTACATGGGGGAGAATGTAGAGCTATGTATGGGGCTATGATTTTTTTGTGGGACAGATGCCCTTTATTTAGGTGAGAGTGGGATGTTGGAGAAGGGCTGTAGGTATGTTTGGGGAAGTAGGTTTGGGAGGATAGGTAGCATTTGCAGACAGACAAGACATGCAAGACAGCAGACAGGGGTGGCATATGACACATGAGAGGGTAAACACCTTGAACGGGGAGGGTGGTTGGAAATCAGAGGCCCATGAGCCCCCAAATGGGTACAGTGGGACTGAGGTCCCCACCCATGGGCAGTCACCACTACACCTTCATGATCCCGAAGATGGCTGCACTGGGGCTGGACAAGATGGGCAGCCTGCCTCTCAAGGTGCACCAGGCAGCTCTCCATCTGGTGTGGCTGACCACCCAACTCAGACTGGATGACACTGCACAACATACCCCAGAACTGCCGGCTGGCAATGGGATCCTCTCTGCGCCTGCATCCAGGGGGGATAGACCCCATCCCCTGAGGTGGTCCCACTCAAAGGTGGTGCAGAACCAGCAGAGAAGGATGTTCCGGGTTGGGTCCCAGATGTGCTGTGGCCCAATACCACAGCCAGATGGGGTGGGACAGATGGATCCGCTGGGATCTGCCTTCCCAAATGTGCTATGCTGTTGTGGTTTTCCAAGATATATTGGTTAGTCATGAACAACACATTTCAAAGTTACTTATAACAACATGCATGGGTGTTCCCATTAACCCAAACCAAGAGATTTGAAACAGTTTCATAGCAAACAGAACACATGCATAAATGGAACAACAGTAAGCATTTTAACAGCGTGCAAGTTACATTGACGGCAACAGGCCACCAATAATGTTATTTGAACAAGGTATGTTTTTATGCAACCAATGAAATATATGAACAATAATAGATCACACAATCCAACAATAGTTTTTGAGAACAACATACCCGTAGTATATGAATAATAATTATTGATGCAGATGATGGGTGGGGAAGAGAATAAAAAGTAAATTAACAACTGTATTGGCTTCTATTTTTCACAACAGTGCTCAATACTCTACAGCTCTGCCCTAACTTTACATCTACCTATGACCCATAGCTTCAATGGCACATACATACCTGTTAGACTGTTAACCTGTAATGGTATGGGGCAAACTGGGTACATTGTGGCTACTTACTGAAGGGGGCTTGTACATGTCAGGGTTACATACTTGACATCATCTTGTGTGAGTCTGCTACTAGTATAGCTCACCTGGATTCCTATCTGTGTGCAACGTGATTGGCAGCAATGACCACTAGTCATGACAGTGTGACACTTGAGAGACATGTATCGGGAAGAGGACATGGTGTATGTACCTATCCTGCTGACATTTGCAAGCATATGGGATTGGACAGTGGAACAGTTGTACACGGTGTATTAGTATACTCTTCATACAGCTACTACACACATTTCTTTACATGTGAGACCTGTGGGGAAAATATCTGTTAACAGTTTCTGACAGTTTCTACAAATAGTCATGGCTTTTATTGTGTGTATTATCCACACATCTCAGTACCACTCCCTGGATTCGAACCATGTCTGGGTGTGCTAAAATAAACAATAATGCTGTTTTCCATCACACTAAGCTATTTAGGAACTGCTTCTTTTTGCTTGGCTAATTTCTGACTAATTCTCTGGGTTGGACAGTCTGACCTTGTAATCTTGAAATTTATACATGGCAGATAGTTATTGTACTGTGTATTACTCCTTTGAAATAATTCATTGTGGGAAGCAAAGGTTAACATAAGACTGAAATGCATAATAGCTGTTTCCCAGAACAGTGTCAGTTATGTCATGCTGTCAACACCATATTTGCTGTAAAGAACCTGTAGGCATTCTATTTCTAACAGGATAAGTATTAGTGTGACAAACACATTTTATTCATTAGACACAGTACACAATATTCCTACTGGCAGTAAACAATGTACTCCTACTTGATGGCACTATGTACTGCAAGATAGATCTGTACTTATCAGCCTGTTGGTATATCCTTGTCAGTCTGTCTCCATGGGCCTCAATATTCATAGCCCTCTCTTCTGCAGCTGTAGGGGTGAGAAGCAAACATTATGCATACCTGTCTATCACATACTCAGACTAGAATTTGGTACAAATCTATCTGGGATACTTACAAACTGCTGGAGCATGCTGGTCCTGAGCATCTTGGATCCATTAGGCCAAGAGATCCACCCTCCTACTCTTTAGGTTGGCATAATGATGCTGTACCTGCTCACTAGCTTGGGGGATTCCAGTGTCACTGGTGAGGTTGCATGCCAGACGGTCCCAGGCCTCCTCTTTGTACTGAGAGCCCTGGTATTGGCCCTGCAGCAGTCTGTTTTCATGGTGTTCTATGAGGAGTCCAGCCATGACCCTGGACTGCAGGATGTCCCAGGGCTGTGCCCGAAAGCATGCTCTCTCTCTAACACCAGACATGTTCCTGCAGAGATCAAACTAAAGAGGTTATGGCTGTATTTCCACCTGCACAGTTTAAATAAGACCATATTCCCACCCTTTGCCATCAATGGACCATTTCAAACATGCTGAGCACAGCTTAGCAATGTGCAAACCCACTAAGAGGTTGAACAGTGCTTAAAGGGGTAATTGGTGAGTATTGCTTAACAGTGCACAGATCCATTTAGATGAGCTGACTGCTGCTTAGCATTCACATTTTATCAATGCTTACACAACTAAGCATAGCATAGCACTGCTAACCATTGCTCAATTTTCTTTTAAAAAAAATATCAGGATAATGGCTTCATTAATCATTACTGACACATTAGTAAGTGTATATGATTTACTTTACATGACATCCCTCTATGTGCTTTCATTACATTACCATGGGGTGCGACTATACTGTATGGGACACTTGTGTATACATGGGTGATTTCACATGTTATATGCACTGGCACTTACATTTTAGAACAGCTACACTACCCTGGTTGACAAATATCAATTACTACATAATTTAAAATTAAAATAATAATTTTAACACTGCTTTCCCATGTAAAACTAAAGTGCCTGTCTTGGTACTTGAGCTGTGAACACCTGCATACAAAGCCAGGTGTCTAACCATGACACTATCGTGGTGTGAGAATTTCAGCTTTATATTTTTGTCTCCTGTGGGATGTTTCAGCAATGCTGAACAGAGGGCCATAACATGCACATCCACTCAGCTACGCTTAAACATACTTTAGAATGGAAAAAAATATATATAAATTCATAAACACACTTTATTTACACATGTAAATAAAGTGGGTTTATGACTTTATATATATTTTTTCTATTCTGAGGTATGTTTAAGCATAGCTGAGTGGGTGTGGGTGTTATCTGTCCCACCCCATCTGGCTGTGGCACCAGGCCCCAGCATGTCTGGGACCCAACCCGGAACATCCTTCTCTGCTGGTCCTGCACCACCTTTGTGTGGAACTGCCTCAGGGTATGGGGTCCATCCCCCCCTGGCACAGGTGCAGAGAGGATCCCATTGCCAGCTGACAATTTCGGGGTATCTGTACTCCTTGTCAGTCACAGTAAGGAAAATTGCAAAGAGACACATAGGGACAGATTTTAATTATTGGTCTTACAAAGTTAGGAAGTGTGACTGTGGTTTTCTAGCAAATCATTAGCAAATCACTTCGGGTTTAAGTCAGAACATACTGACAGACATTTGGATTTCAGACTTCATACACTTCAGGAAATCCATGATACTGCAAACCTTTTATTCTATCAGTTTTCCAGGTTTGTCAATGCAATTTTTAAAAAGTGTCCCAATTTTTGTGCCTTTGTCCCCCCATTATTTATGGCTTTGTACAGCTTTCTTGCTCTAGGAGGTTGAGAAGTATGTGAGACAGGCATCTGGACATTCTGCAGAAACCTGTACATTTGATGGCTATTGCCATATGGCACTTTCAAATGGCAGACATTTGTGTTTCAGTCTTCATACCCTTCAGGAAGTTCATGCTACTGCAAACCTTTTATTCTATCACCTTTCTGGGTTTGTCAGTGCAATATTTAAAAAGTGTCCCTAATTTTGTGCCTTTGTCTCCCCATTATTTATGGCTTTTACAGCTTTCTTGTTTGAGGAGGTTGAGAAGTATGTGAGGCAGGCATCTGGGCATTCTGTAGAAACCTGTACAGTTGAGGGCTATGGCCATATGGCACTTTTACAATGCAGGGGTGTGCGACAGAACCTATCACACACCCTTTGCATTGTTTCTTTCTCCCCTATCTATTTCAGTGTCTATGGACACTGAAATACTCATTTTATTTCATTTCAGTCTCCGCAGCACTCAAATACTTTTAAAAAGTGCCGTACAGCACTTTCTGAGTGCAAGGAGCATGTTAGATGTGCGTGCACTGCTTAGACATGCCCCCTGCACTCAGTGGTATTTGTGCTCACATATCCATAACACTAGCATGCCTTCATGAATATGCAAGGTGCGCTACTGCTACACCTGTGCTTGCATAGATATGGTCCACTCCATGTAGGAATAACGCTATTCTGACAAGGAGTTCACTGAATCCGAGGAGAGATTGTAAATTCAGAATATGGTAAAATGAATACCTGGAAAGGGAATAACTTTGCATATATGTCCATCCCAACCCCCATCCCCAATTAAACCTTAGCTTCATTATGCTGACATACTTATAAAGAAATGTTAAGTCACAGTAGCTCCAGATCAAACGAGTCATACACATCTCCTATTGATAGGCATAGTAACACTGCAACATATTTGGATGATGAGCTACCATGAGAAATGTATATAAGGTGAGTTAGTGTGATGGTGTGATCTAGAGGAGGAAGGTGATCCCACTGTTAGTGACCTGACAGTGCTGTGTGACCGTGCCCGTGACCTGGAACATGAGGTTCTCTTAGTTGTCAATGACCATTGACATGGTCTGTGAGAAATGTGTTGTGATTGCTCACTGTGAGTACTGTCTTGAGACCAGTGTTAATATCATGTGATCTTCCCCTGTGTGTCTGTACAGTCCCTGTCTCCTTCCCCTGGTAAAACTGAGTCCACTTGACTCTGGTGTTCATAGGTTCATAGATTAGTACTAGGCTAACTGCCCCTGTGGGCCATTTTAAACTAATGGAGGCTGCAACTGATGCCTGGTGTGCCACCATGCTACTCATCAGTGATACCATGGCCTTATCCCTGCTCTCTGTCATTTCAAAGTACCATTTGAAATCTTCACTCATACCCTGTAGGACTTTAATCATTTCTGGCTGTCTGTCTAATTATGTTTAAGCACAGTTCCCGTTGTGCTGCCAATGCTGTACATGTTTTCTGAAGTAGTTCAAAATAATTTCTGTGCCTAGCACCTCTATGTAATGTTCTTAGTGTGGGCAAAGTGGCTTCAGACTGTCTGCCTTTATCCTAACACTGTTCTTCTGCTTGTTTAGACAGTGATGTAGAAGTGCATGTTTGATCCTGGTGTACAAGCCTGAGTGGAATGTCAGACTGTGTTTGACTTTGTGATGCAGTGTCACTTTCTGTAGAGTTATTAACATGTTGTGAGGTGAGAGAGCATGTCATTACACAGTGAGACTGTCACTTCCCTCAGGGTGCCTAATAAATACCACTATATCATCAACATCATCATTATCATCAGCAGCAACACCCATTCTACTAATGGCTTCATCCATATTTATTGGTACAGTTCAGCTGTTTCTTTCTGATGCTGTCTCTGTAAAATAAATCATTACAACACATTAATAATATGGCAACAGCATACAGTATAGCATGCTTACAGGGGGTGGAGGTGGGACACTTACCATGAAGTAAAGACATATGGAATGTATGGATATATAGGTGTACAGACAGTGCAGTGGTGCAGCAGTTTCATTGTTGCCTCACAACAAGAGGTTCTCTGGTTTGATTCTCAGCTGGGGTGCCTTCTGTGTGGAGTCTGCATGCCCTCCATGCATTCATGTGGGTTTCCTCTGGGTGCTCCATTTTCTTCCCACATTACAAAGACATGCAGCTGGAGCATTTCTCCTTGGGCCGCCACTGAAAATTGACTCATTGCAAGTCGGACTTTCCTGGTAAAAAAATGTCTGCCTTCATTTTCATTAGCTGCTGATGTAATAATAATGAATTGTGATGTATTTAATTACAGCACTGTTTGTCACCATTCAATGTTAAACATTTAAAAGGTATATTTTTAAACTAACCTTCAGGAGTGGATGGATGCAAATACTGCTACAGACTCTGGCTTGATGGAACAGTATCCACACCACCTCTAATTATTTCAGCTGCATCATCTTCTGTATCATAGTCATCCCAATGGATGGACAGAAGGAATTCATCATCTAGTGTTAACGTAACAAGATTTGCCCCCTACCCCCATAGTGGTTCTGGAAATTGCATTCTGCCTGGCCTTGCTTTTAACATGTCCTACCATATCGTTTGCCCTTTTCTTTCACTGTGCCAGAGATCTTTTTCTGCTTCAACTGCATTGATTTCAACAATTACTTGGCTTCATGCATGTTCCTCTTGGCTTAACTGGGCCTCCTTTACCAAACAGCAGTTTGTCATATGTCCTAAGTGCTGTCATGAGTACACTATTTTCGTCATAGCTAAAATTATCATGTCTATGCCTGGACCCCTTATTCTCCATCTGTACTATACAGGAAAAAATAAAAGGGCTATTGCCAGTCACTTGTCACAATACTGTCTGCATGGTATAAAAATTTAAAGTGTAAACCACTGGCCTGCTATTTCTACCACCAACACAGCAACATAAATAATCTAGTACAAATGTGATTTCAAAGAGCACAAGTTCAGACTTTTCAATACAAAAATGCAGTACTGTCTGCCATTGACAGGTACCCTTCCTTCACTGACATTACTAAAACAACACTTACACTACACATCTGTATATTTGTCTAACATACAGTAAACATTGTCAGGTTTAATAACCAGGTCTAAATTGCATGAACAGTAACAAAGTTATGTAATAATGTGTTGTTCAGTTATTGCATTTTCAATGAACAGAAGCACGTCAAACAACTTGCAAGCAGTTCTCCATTAATTAAACACTCATTCAATGTAAAAGTACAATACAGTTCAAAATGCATTGCAATTGACCTTTAAAACATCATGACAGGGACTGTTAATTGCCCTGTCAATAACTATTACTTATTTTATAAACGTTTTCTTACCTTTGAATGTCTGAGGTATCTTAAGTAATTTGGCACCTATCTCGGCTATTCCCAAATCAATATGGTGCAGCTCAACTTTGTGGTATAAATTCAGACTGATTTACATCTTTACTATGCAAATTAGAATAGTTTATGCTCATGTCTATGCATCATAGTATAATACAAATGTGTTGTAATGTAAATCGGTGTATTCAGGATTTTCTCTGATTGTGAATGCATATGAAGTGCTACATGAATGAGTCTGAAAAGGCATAGATGTGCTGCGGACATTTCTGAACTCTGCAGCACTCTGCAGCAATGTCAAGCTATTCATGGACGTGCGCTGTTTGGTCCAAACTATGCAATATAGAAATATACTGGTAAAATTCAAAATGGAGTCATCTGCATGACAGGTTGTAATGAATGTGAGGGTTAATCCCTGGCCATCCAGGTCTGAATGTCACAACCTAAAAAGAAATATCTATACAGTTGTCCTAGAAATACTTCCTTACATTAGTATTGACATTTCTTTCTCCACTACCTATTAATAAAAATAAATAAATGAAAATAAATAAAGGTTAGATCACAGCTCAGTGCATAAAACCAAATAGTGCTAAAGTCAGACATAAGAAAACGTATAAGTATTATGAAGAAATATTACTGGCAATGCCAAATTGATTTAGATAAAGTTAGAAATAATTCATTAGTAATTGTATGGTCTGATAAGTGTTTCCTCTTAAGATAAAACAGGGTGTGCAAAGTATTTTTCATTACACCAAACATGTCAATGTTATCAATATCTGGTCTAATGATCATGCTAGTAAAAAAGGGTTTGGTCAAGGTGATGTCACAACCAACTGGGAGTGGTTCTAACTTGGTTAATACAACCCTCACCATAGTTTCCTCATTCTGGTTCTGACTATTCAAACAATGGCAGTGCCTGTAAAGGCAGGTGGCTACACTCCTTGGTGGTTCGAGAAAGAGATCTTAATCATATTCTATCTTCTGCATAACTTGTACCTGAAGAAGATCCAGGCATGCGTACATATCAGCACTTGGAAAACAAATTGCTATCTGGCTGGAGTTGGGTGACCACCTGTCAATCATCATCATCATCATCATCACCCGCCTTTTCCATTTTTTCTACATGGGGTTAGGGTATCGTGTTAACTGTCGCCAACTCTCTTGATTCAGTGGCACACTCCTGCCTTCTTCAACACTCATGCCTGACTGTCACAGATCTTCTTTCACACAATCCATCCACCTCTTTGCTGGATGTCCTCTCTTCCTTTTACCTTCTTCCTGTCTGTACCAAATCTTTCTCACCAGATTGTCTTCTGCTTTTCTGCACATGTCCAAACCACCATAATCTGTTTTCTTTGATCTTTTCTGCAATTGCAGCTACTTTGGCTTCTGCTGTTATGTCCTCATTTCTTCATCTGTCCCACAGTGTGCATCTTACTACCCTTCTCAGGCACTTCATTTCCATCACCTCTAGCTTCTTCAACTGTTCTGCCTTTACTGCCCAGGTTTCTGTACCATACAGTAGTACTGGTTGCACCAATGTCTTTCACACCTTACTTTTCAGCTTCTTTGGCATTCTTCTGTCATAGACTACACCTGACAGACTATGGCATTGGCTGCAGCCCCTCTGATTCTAGCTTTGACCTCTTCATTGAGACTTCCTTTCTCCTCAACCACCCCTCCCAGATACTTGAAGCTGTTTACCTGTTCCACTATATTCCCTTCTATCTCTATTCTCAGCTTCTTCTGATTTCCCCAGTTTGCTGCCATTACCACTGTCTTATCTGTGCTTAGTTTCATTCCATGTGCCTTCACTTTTGCATTCCATTCTATCTTTTGCTGAAGTTCTAGCTCAGAGACCGCCTGTAATGCCATGTCAGCATACAGCAACTTTGTTGATCTGTGACCTGTTTGCTAATGTAGTCCATCACCAGTATGAACAGCAGCAGACTCAGAGCTGAACCCTGGTGTACACCCACTCCCACTGGGTACCCCTCTGTGAGGCCAAACACTGTTTGCATTTGAGTCATTGGGTCCTTGTATATAGCCTTCAAACCACCACAGTACTGCCCATATCAGCTTTCTTGGGACATTATCATATGTGTTCTCCAAGTGTAGGAATGCCCAGTTGGACTCTCTCCTCATCTCTAGCTTCTTCTCAAGTATCTGTCTCATTGCAAACATTAGGTCAGTTGTGCTACATCCTGATCTGAATCCAAACTGCTCATCTCCCATCTTACATTCTGCTACTCTGTGTATCCATTTATCAATTGCCCTCTCCAGAACTTTCATGCAGTGTGATAGGAGTTTGATGCCTCTGTACTGCCCACAGTTGTGGATGTCTCCTTTGTTCTTGTACACTGGCATGAGTATGCTTATTCTCCAGTCATCTGGGATCCACCTTTCTCTCCAGACTGCTATTAGTACCCTCAGGAGCCATTTCTCCCCTATCTCACCCAACATCTTTATCATATCTGCTGTGACATCATCTGAGCCTGATGGTTTCCCTGACTTCATTTTCCTTAGTGCTGTTCTTACTTCTTCTAGGGTGGGCTCCTCTTCTACTCTCATCATTGGCTGTTTCTGGGGCAGTACAGCTTCTGTGGGGTTTTCTTCATTTAGAAGCTGCTGGAAATACTCATTCCATCTGCCTTTGCTGTCCTGTGGACTGGTGAGCAGGTTGTTGCTGGCATCCCTTATGAAGGGTGCCTGATTATCTTCTTTATCTTTCTGTCTTTGCCTTGCAACCCAATATAGTTTCTTTGTGCCACGTACTTTCCAGAAGTTGGTAGAGTGCCTCTGATGCCCTATTCTTTGCTATTGCAACTACTTTCTTAGCTTCTTTGTTAGTCAACCAGTAGTCCTTTCTAGCCTGGTCAGTCTTTTCTGTCTCCCACTTCTTCCTGCACTCCTTCTTTCTTTTGATGACTTCCTGGACTTCTGCATTCCACCACCAGCTTTCCTTATTCACCTTATTTCCATACCTAGCTCAGCCACATATCTTTTCTGTAGTCCTAACGCATGCTGTTTTTAGGCACTGTCATTCTTGTTCAGCTCCACCTATTTCCTCCTCTTCTTGGGGTGCTAGTGCCCTGAATAATTCCTTGAAGTGTTGTATTTTCTCTCAAGTCAACTTCCAGGTCTTCAGCATGGTCTCTGTTGACCTTAGAGCCTTCTCTGATCACTGCTTGCAGCTGATTGTGGCAACTAGTGGTTTATGCTGTGGGCTGACTCTTTCACTGGGGATGACTTTGCAATCATGGATTCTACCCCAGTGCCTTTTCCTTACTAAGAGAAAGTCTACTGTTGCCCCAACCATGTGGACCCAAGCAGTCCTCATATCCTGTTCTGTCTGTCCCGATATGTGCACTCAAGTCACCCATTATCAACACCAATTCATGTTGTCCTGCTTTATCTAGTAGGTCCTGCAACTGCTGTCTGAATGCACTCTTTTCCTTACTATCACAACCCTGCTATGGGGCATAGGCTGAGATTATGAATACTGCCCTATCATTACACTGGAGTCTGATTGCCATGAGCCTGTCATTAATTCTGATGATATTCCTTACTGCCTTCTCTCTCACCACAATTCCTCCACCATTTCTAGCCTGTTACCCTCCTGAGTAGTAGACTCTGGATTCCAAGCCAAGTGGCTTTGCTGCACTGCCCTTCCATCTCATCTCTTGGATACATAGGATGTGGGTCCACTTTTACATGTCGAAATTCCAAAATCTTGACTTTTAAAAAAAGTACCCAAAACATCGAGATTTCAGAATCTTGACATTTAAAAGTGGGTTAAGAAAACAAATAAAGTAAAAGAAACTGTTTGCAGGGGGGCTCACCCCGCCTACTTAAATATATCAACTCAGAGATCGCACTACAGTGAAGAGAATGGTAAGTGCAACAGGAGCATTACTGTTCTCTTCACTGTAGCGCAATCTCGGAGTTGGTATACTTAAGTAGGGGGGTGGAGGGTGCAGGGGGGCTTGCCCCCCCTGCAAACACTTTATTGAAAGTCTCTGTCTTTGTTTTTTAACACACTTTTAAATGTTGAGATTCTGAAATCTCGATGTTTTAGGTATGTTTTTTTAAAAGTCGAGATTTTGGAATTTCGACACTTAAAAGTGGATCCATAGGAAGTCCAGCCTCCTCTGTATCATCATGTCATCCACCTCCAAGCTACATCCTGTCAGCAAACCTACATTAAGCATTGCAATTCTCAGTTCATGTTTGGCAGGTTGGTTGGTTTTACGTTTAGCTTTCGCCCAACAGAGCTATCCTAGGTAACCCAGGCTGGGCAACTAGACACCAGCCGGCCAGTAGCTGATTGACCCAGGGCTGCTGGGCTTTATGGCAGGAACTGGCCAGTAGGGACATATATACCCCTCCCACCATTAGCAAGGGTCCCTGGCATACGTCAAATCATCAACCCACTTATCACAGGTAACTACCCGTGCCCATTTTTGGCGACATTAGTCAACATAACCTAGAGCCATATTTTACACCATCGAGTCCCTGCCATGGCACTCACTCTGTGACCCATGTTCTCCTATCTTGAGTATACTTCGGACCACAGTAGATGCCCAAAGTGGTTGGTCTATACAACTCTTCCGCTATAGGGCACCATGTAGAGTCTGTGCTGCTGCCCACAGCTCCATTCACTGGTGAGTTTGAGATGGAAGCACTCAGCATGTTTTTCAGACATGGGAGAAACCCCATGGAGACACAGGAAGAATGTGCAAACTCCAAAGAGGCATGGGATTGGGGGTCAGGATTGAACATTGTACCTTGTGCATGGAAGGCAAAGACCTTAACCATTATGTCAACTGGTCTCTTATTCTTGTCAACCCTGACAGGTATAACCTGCTCCAGTCAGCAGTGTTGTCACAGGTATAATGACTTGCAAAAGTGTAGTGCTGACCAGCTGGCCACGTGAGTTGATCAGGTTTGGGCGAAAAGTCCAGAGTTCTACAGTAAGTACAATTTTTAATTCATATATAGCTGCTCTCTCTCTCTCTCTCTCTCTAGATATATATATATATATATATCTATATGTATACATATATATATATACGTATATATATATATATATATATATATATATATATAGATATATATATATATATATATATATATATATATATATACACACATATATATATATATATATATATATATAGAGAGAGAGAGAGAGCTATATATAAAATACAAAATACAACAAGGTTTAGAAAAAATTGTAAAAGTACAAGTACTTCAGCAGTCAGATATCTAAACCTGCAAGTATGTACTTGAGATAACATTCTGAAATACATTAAAAATAAATAAATACCATTCCATGTAATCAGACATCCATCTGTTCATGGCAGAGAAACAATAGCGCTATTTTCTGTTAGTATGTTACAGCAATAAATAAAAATGTCAGTAAAGAATATGAAAATAGCAATCTGTACTGGTAACTCTAAATGTATTAATAATGTTCAAATATCAGTAATTCTAACTGCATGTAATATAGTTATAAAACTTGCAGTAAAGATGTGAAGAATTGTGTAGCCTTGCATTGAAAAAGTTGTAAGACCTTTTCTAACTATTACAAAAAGACAGGTTCTGTGAAAGGCAACTAAATATAGGAAAAAAGAATTGCTGAACTTAATTGTTTGTTCATAAGTATTTCTTGTTGCACATAGAACATTGCTGAAATGACACTCACCACATTCTAGTTCGACTGACTGCTGGGGGATGGTAGTGGAGGTTATTTTGCTTTAATAATGAGCAGCGCATATATTAGACAAAGTTCTGCAGAAAAGGAAATTCACACTTCTTTGAATTGTTTAATTTCAGCATTTGCATTTCAGGTTTTCCATGGAGTGTTACTTGTACATTTTAAAACAAAAGAGACCTGCATTCATACTTATTCAGTACCCTACACAATACAGCAGAATATTTCACTACTGAATTTTAATAATATACATGTATGCATTCAACAGTTATAATCTGATACGATAAAAAAAAAACAATGATTGCAGGCAATATAAGAAACTTGTATTTGTGGAATAAGTCAAATACAGGTAAACGAGATTATCCTCTCTTTTACGTCTAGCTGATGAAGAAATCCAATATAATTCCCAACAAGAAAAGAGAAGAGCCAAGAGTAACAGGTGTTTATAAGATATTTATTACTTAAGCAATTTTACTATAAATTATTGCACGCACTTCAAGTTGGCATAAACAGTAGTACATCAATGGTTTTAAAACTGATTTCAATGGGAATCCTGCAAACAAATGTTGTTATACCTTTGCAGCTAAAAGAAATTCAAAGGAAGACAGGAGCAGATCAAAGAAAATGTGTTATACTGTCATTTTTTTAACAATGATTAATTGCAATAGTTTGTGATTTCTTTCATGTTTGATGACTGTGTACTGTAAAATGTGTTTGTAAAGCATGGAATTGAAACAAAACCATTCCAACAGTAAAAATCAATTGCAATTTCAATTCATTAAAGTATGTATAAGCACTATTCTTCCAATCATTACCTGCAAGAATACTCATAAACAATTCTCATACACAACTGTAGTTCAATTAAGATAAGTTTCTCAGTGGTTTAGTGACTTGATATGTTGCATTGCAACAGTATTGTGCAGATTTATTGCACTGTTTTCTGTTTTGTCTCTCCCCACCTCCTTTTTTTATTTTATTTTTTATTTTGCTCATGTATTTCTTTTTACTTTGTTGTTTTGTTTCTCTCCCATTTAATTTTTCTTTTATACAGGTTCAAATCTCTCACAGCAGACCAGGCACGTACCTCCCAGGCAAGGGAGAGATCACTCTCTGCCCATACAGTGTTGTCCTCGTAGGGTCGCAGTGGAGGTTCCGGTCCTGCAGACAGTCTGGCATGTGAAAATCTGGCAAGCCTCACTCAATAAGGGCTTCAGACTTTGGTTGAGGATGCATTGGAAGAGGTAGTGGGCATGTCAGTTCCACCAGTCAAAGACTCTCTTCAATGTGTAGACATGCTCACCCAGTTGGTGCAGACACGCTCCTACACACTCACACCTAGGACCAATTTAGAATGTCCAATCCACCTGCAGCATGTCTTGGGAATGTGGGAGGAAACCCACGTCAACACAGGGAGGACATGCAGTCTCCACACAGAAGGCACCTCAGCTGAGAATCGAACTTGAGAAACTCTTGCTGTGAGGTGACTATGCTAACTGCTGCACCACTGTGCCACCCAGCTATAAAGATTAGTCTGCTGGAGTTTTTCAGCTGTTAAATGTGCTATTCATCATCATTGTAACACTGTGTATACAACTTTAATAATATACTTATATGCATGTGCTTACTTGTGTGATCTCAGGATCATAACTGATAAACTATACTTTTGTAAAAGTAACCCGTTACTTTAGTTAGTAACTAGTAATAGTAATATATTAATTTTTTTTATTAAAGTAATAAGTAATAATAATATATTACTTTCACTGAAAAGTAACTAGTAATAGTAACTTGTTAGTTTTATAAGTAACTAGCACAACACTGACTATATGTGAGGCAGAGGTCACCTATCAATAGCCTGTATGATACTGAGAAAAGAGAACAGACATTGAGGTGGTCTGCATATTTTTTCATGATATAGGCCCTTGTTTTTTCTAGTGAGGAAGTGCTGTGGTCATTCTAAGCTGTGACAAGTGTTTGGACAGGTACAAACTGAAATGGACATTATATTCAGTGACCAGTCTAATGAGTGCCAAGTAAAGAGGAGCGGTTACATCCCTGAATCTGGAATCTGGAGAACATACTCTTCACTATAAGCTGTGCACTGAAGAAGGACTTCCTTACAATAGTGGATAAATGGTGATCAAAAGACAGTTCATTATCACCATAGGTTCCCAGAGCTCTAACTACTGGATTCGTTTTCTCTGGTATGTTGTCAATGTGGTAGTTATAACATAGGTTCCCAGAGCTCTAACTACTGGATTAGTTTTCTCTAGTATGTTGTCAATGTGGTAGTTACAACATAGGTTCCCAGAGCTCTAACTACTGGAATAGATTTCTCTGGTATGTTGTCAATGTGGAACATAGGTTCCCAGAGCTCTAACTATTGGATTAGTTTTCTCTGGTATGTTGTCAATGTGGTAGTTACAACATAGGTTCCCAGAGCTCTAACTATTGGATTAGTTTTCTCTGGTATGTTGTCAATGTGGTAGTTACAACATAGGTTCCCAGAGCTCTAACTACTGGATTCGTTTTCTCTGGTATGTTGTCAATGTGGTAGTTACAACATAGGTTCCCAGAGCTCTAACTACTGGATTAGTTTTCTCTGGTATGTTGTCAATGTGGTAGTTACAACATAGGTTCCCAGAGCTCTAACTACTGGATTAGTTTTCTCTGGTATGTTGTCAATGTGGTAGTTACAACATAGGCTCCCAGAGCTCTAACTACTGGATTAGATTTCTCTGGTATTTTGTCAATGTGGTAGATACAACATAGGTTCCCAGAGCTCTAAGTACTGGATTAGTTTTCACTGGTATGTTGTCAATGTGGTAGTTACAACATAGGTTCCCAGAGCTCTAACTATTGGATTAGTTTTCTCTGGTATGTTGTCAATGTGGTAGTTACAACATAGGTTCCCAGAGCTCTAACTACTGGATTAGTTTTCTCTGGTATGTTGTCAATGTGGTAGTTACAACATAGGTTCCCAGAGCTCTAACTACTGGATTAGTTTTCTCTGGTATGTTGTCAATGTGGTAGTTACAAAAGGGAGTTATATTTACCGAATGATATGATTATCCATTTCTTGGCATTTAGTTTCAGTCCATGGTTTTGGCACCAATTATTTGTTTTGGGATCATGGTGTCCTCTGTAGAGGAATGAGATACAGCCTTATTCATGCAGTACAGGGAAACATATATAAAGTTTTGCTTTGAAATGTGTGCTGCTGAACCAAACATTTGTCTGTACTAAAAAAATGACATTTCATAAAGGCGTACTTAGTATGTCTTTGTGTGTGTGTGTGTGTGTGTGTGTGTGTGTGTGTGTGTGTGTGTGTGTGTGTGTGTGTGTTTGTATGTGTGTGTGTGTGTGTGTGTGTGTGTGTGTGTGTGTGTGTGTGTGTGTGTGTGTGTGTGTGTGTGTGCAGGAGTGTAGTGTCTTGAGTATTCAGAAGTTAAGCCTAGCTGGAACATTCTGTTTTGATTAAAGATGCAGCCTGAAGAACTTGCAATTGGCTAGTTCTGAACCATTCCCGTCATTTACTGTCTCAAGACCCTGTCTGAAAATTTCAGAGCAGGGGCGTGACTAAGATGTCAGAGTGAGTGCAGCAGTTTTTTGTTGCTCTGTCTATAAGTTTTATTTCTGACAGGATTTATTTGGAATTTTTCAAAATACATTGGGAAAAACTACCTACAAATATTCTTTTCATTGTTGTGGATTACCTGAGGAAGAAAAAGTAAAATTTTTCAGTGAATTTTCTCACAACATTCCTGTCAGAATATTAGCAGCTGTATACAGATACTTGAAATATGAGTCATTCAAAGTCCTCAGCTCAAGACAGTTCTATGAAAAAAGAACTGCAGACAATAATTACAAGTATACAGGACCTTTCTACTAAAATGGACAATCTAGAAAGCATTATGGAAAATATGAAAAAAGAGAGTAAAAAGCAAATTCAGGATTTAAAGGAAATTATTTCAAAGCACTCGGATCAAATAACCAACATAGAAGAATCTCTAAATGACATAGATGGAAGGTAGATAGAAAATGACAGTCAAATACATTTCTTATTGAAGCAAAACAACTTATTAACTAAGAAAGTGGAAGATTTGGAGTCAAGGTCAAGGAGGAACAACATTAGAATTTATGGAGTTCCTGAAAAGACAGAGGGAAATAATATGATTATTTTCTTGAATAATTGGTTGACTAAAATGCTAAACCTCCCGGAGTCACTTTCTTATGGAATTGAAAGGGCTTATAGGTCTTTATCAAATCCTTCTGTATCAAAACAATCTAACTTCAGCAAGATCCATCATAGTTAAGTTTTTGTCAACACGGGATAAAGATCTGGTGTTAAAAACTGCCTGGACGAAGAGCCCCATTCAAGAAAATGGAAGAGTTATTTGATTTGATAATGACTATACATCTGTGACAATAGCAAAAAGGAAAGCTTGTATTCCCCTCATTAAAGACCTTAAGAAAGCTGAAATAAAAGCTCAAATACTTTTCCCTGCTAGATTAAAAGTCATACTTCTAGATGGTCAAAAAATCTTTAATAATATTGAAGAAGCAACAGAATTTGTCAAAAAACATAATCTACTAGACAAAATTGAAGATATGGAACTTTCTACTCCAAGCCTAAAGAGACAAGCTACTAATGGCAAAATAACAGCAAATGATAAGTCCACAAAAAAACTTAAATGGAAGTAAAACATAAGCTTCTAATTTCCTGAGGTTATTCTCCCTTGGAATATGATAAATAGTGCAAATATTAGGTAAGATTTTAAAATAAATATTTACAACTATATATAACTAACCCTTCTTCCTCTTTTATAGTAATTACTCTTATTATTATATAGATAATTACTTTCTGCCATTTCTCCTCCCTCCGCTATGTAGTCTTTATCCCCTATATAGATTATAATATAAATAAAAACAAATGGCTTATAAGCACATAAGATCTTGTCATAATCTTACAAGATCGTGATTTAATGTTATATTTTAAATTAGTGGTGTGCTGAGTGCCGCCAGAATAATATTAAACTGTTGTTTAAAAATAGTTTGTGTCTTTGTTCTGTAACATTAATACATTAAATAGAGTGGCAGTAGCTTTAAATGCTGAACGGGGGGTGGTGGGTGCTTATACAGTCTGACAGGAAGCTTTGTGGCCTTTAGATTGATTAAATTTTCTTTGTAGGTATTAAAGTAATTATGATGGATGTTCTGGGGAGAGAGAGCGCTTCAAAAGAAGTGCAGTCTGTGGTTTTTAAAAAAGATTAATAGCTGCATAGTGCTACCCTGTTTAGCTTGATTTTTCTATTTTACATGCTTTTTGCAACCCACGAGCGCACGAAAGCTAGGAAAGCCAAAAATAACTGAAAAATGTCAAACCTGCCTCATGTACGCAGTTCATTTTTGAATGCAAAGCTTCAAGAGAACTAAATCACGAGCTATTCATTGATCTGTGGTTTTGAGACTGGCGCTCTTTGTAAAAACTTCTAGTGATGACATAATTGTACTCTGAGCCCCGGTCGAACATAAGAAACAACTGCGACAGGAGATAAGGATGCAGCAAGGAAGTTTTGCTGCTGAGACATTCAAAATATTCTTCAAAGTAGTTTCTTGACTGTAAGTTTATAATTTCCTAACAAAATGAATGTTTACTAGTTCTTCTTGATGCCGGAGACTAGATCTAATAACATAAATGCTGGAAACTGTTGTAGTTGCAGTTATATTCAGTATTCAAGGCACAATTATCACTCATGCTTCCTAGCATTGTTTTGAATTGCTTTGTTTTCTAAACTTATTGACAGTGTGAGATACATGTTTAGTTCTAAGGTGAATTCTGGTTAATTGTATGTAGAAATAAAATAATTTGCAAATGAAGAGTAAATTGCACATGAAAAGAAAATTAGCATTTCTCTATACATCAGACTGATGCTTTAGTTACAATGCAGCTTCACCAGATATTTAATGCAAGATAAATACAGCTGACTGAAGGGAAAGTTGAAAAACATTAAATTAGAGCATCCCTTTATAAGTTGCAGATAGATTTTAAAAAGGAAAAAAGGGGGAAGGTGTAATATTGTCGCATGTTAATAAGCCAATGTAAATATAGTTACCTGATATATGAACATCTAAATAAAAAAATCTTAAATAAAAAAGAAACTGTAAAGAGAACATTGGTATTTCTTCATAAGTCACTTTTGGAGAATCATATTTGAGAGTTCCTTCATCTATGTGTTATATATCTCACCCCAAAAAATCCTAGTTTAAACATATCTTTTTGCATGTGAGCGCTGATACATTAGGAATGTTATTTGGATAATAGAAAATTGCTTATTATTTTCAAGGGTACTTTGCATTTAGGCATTCCTAAAATATAGAAGGATGCGGTAAAGTAAGTTGATTGCATAGCTCACATAGTACTGATAATGGATTTTAAGCAAGTACTTAATACAACAGTAAGTGTTGAATAAACAAAACAAAAAAGCTGTTTTAGGAATAACACATATCCAGTTACTTCAAAGCAGCAAACACTTATACTATCTGATCATTATATTGAAGAAGTTATCTTATAATCAATAACTAGTATAAGCAATGTTGATTTATTCTCTTGCTAATAGTAGTGATATTGACAACAATGAGGACTTGAATGAATACATTTTTGAAATATCAATATTACAAAGTTGTATAAATGGCTTATTATTGGAACAAAAGGGGATAAATGAAATGGAGAAGGGTGTTTGAATAAAGTACGTTTACCACATTTAAATAAGCTTAAAATGCTCATAATAGTTTAATATTACAGATTTCAAAATATTGGTCATACTTTGCTTAGACCATACATATATAGCCCATAAACAAAATGTATAGAAGGAATAGTCGAGAGGAGAATGGGCGATAGAAGAAGAATGGAGAGGGTTTCTATGCCTTAAATATATAAATATATATTTAATATGTAATATCATTTCAAATCATATACTTAAACTGGATGTACACTCTCTATTCATAGTTTAATCTGTATTAGGGAAATAATATCTTTTTTCATCTTAATGAAAGACTCTGATTTCTTATATTGCTTTTGAAGTCAAGCTTACATATGCTGGTTTATGAGAGCATAATCCTGTTACTCTAACATAGAGATGTTTGTCAAACATGAATATTTATTGCATGACTATTTTATTTGCAATTTGTAAAATACGTAATATTCTATCATATGTCTTGAGATGTTTTGCGCTTCAGTAACTAAACATAATGTTACATAATATTGAATAAGTTTAACTGTATACCTAATTATTAGAGGGCAGAAGCAGCAATATAAAGGTTGACTGATTGTAGGACTGTTAGTGGTGGTGGCTAAGATGATGCTTTCATCAAGCCAGGAAATTAGGTTTCTATGTTTAGTTTTGTATATAGTTATATATGTTATGATTTTCTTATTCATTTCTATTTACCTGCTCATAACTAAATTCAATAGATATATATGTACCATTGTAAATGTTCTCTTATAAATGTATGTCTTTAAATGTTAATGGCTTTAATAATCCTGTCAAAAGAGGGAGTATAGTTAGATACTTGAAATTGAATAAAGTAGATATAGGTTTTTTTACAGGAAACACATATTGTCAACAGGGACATAGATAAATTATCTTTTAATGGATATATGGTCCTTGCAGAATCCCACTACCAAACCAAGAGAAGAGGCACGATGATACTATGGAGAAAAACATTGCCAATGCCTAAAGTCATCGATACTTGCTCAGACAAGAATGGCATGTTATGCCTGGCAGTTCTGGAGATAAACAAAAGATATGTAACTCTTGTAAATTGTTACTGGATACCCGGTTTTGGAGCAGTTACAGCAAGGAATCATTAGAGTTAATAATTGCCAAATCCAAAGGAGAAATAATACATGTAGGAGATTTCAATTGCCTTCTCACTGAAAAAGATACTAACAAAAATGATAAATTTAGAATTTCCCCTGCAGCTAAAAAGTAAAAAATTTTATTAATGTAGTATGTCTTAGGGATATATATGATTTAAAAGAAACACACTCGTTAGAATACACCCATTATTCATATAGGTATGGTACACAAACAACAATTGATAAAGTACTAGTTGCTAACAATATATTTTCTAAGGTACAAGAAGTGTTAATTAGTTCATGCCCATTGTCAGATCATAATGCCTTATTTTTTAAGGTCAATATCATGTCTAAAGACTTAATAACGTGGCAAAGATTACCTGTCTACATTACTACACTTAATGGATTTAAAGAGTGGCTTCTTGGTGAAATAAAATATTTTTAGACATCAATGATAATAATGAAACTTCAAAGGTTATACTTTGGGATTCACTAAAATCTTATTTATATGGTAAGATCAAAAACTGGTATCTAAACAAAAGAAAACAATGGGAAAATGAATTAACACAAATACAACTAAAAATAGATGGAATAAAGAAAAGTTTAAGCACCAAGGACATAAAAACTAATTCTGAACTTAAAACATTAAATACTAGATATGCAGAAATTATAAATCATAAAATTGGCAATAAATCTAGAAAAATTCAAAATTCAATCCTATTCAGTGAACCCCAAAAATGTACATAGGTTGGCAGTCAAATTAAAAAATTTAGCTAGACTAAGTCATATAAAAGAAATCACTGATAATACAGGAGTTAAAACAAGACATGTAACGGAACACTACGAAATTCTGGAGGTCTTCAGAGTATATTATGAGAAGGTAAATAATACAAATAGTGACTCTACAGAGAATATGCTTAAGTGTAATTTTTTGAATGAAAATATCAACAAAAGAGTAACAAAGGAACACAATGCTAATTTGCTCAAACCAATAACATTAAAAGAAATTAAAGAATGTATTTGTAATCTTAAAAAACAATAAGGCACCTGGATTAGATGGAATTATAGGAGAAATATATAAGTTGTTTCCAGAAGACACCTTAAAGATTTTACAGGCAGCTTTTGAAAAATTTAGGAAAAATAAAAATATCTTTCCTCCATGGAAGTATGCTATAATATCTCCCATTCTAAAGCAAGATAAAGACCCTAAATTAGTATCATCATATCGACCTATATCGCTGCTAAATGTAGATTATAAAAATTTTCCCTCTATACTTACTAAAAGATTGAATCAATTCATCCCCAAAATAATAGCAGATGATCAAATGGGGTTTGTTATGAATAGGAAAGTTCAGGACAATGTCATCAGACTTTTAACCTTAATAGATGCTGCAAATAAAAAGAAAAAAGAATTATCAATTATTAGTTTAGACATAGAGAAGGCATTTGATTTTTTATCTTGGTCATACCTATTTAAAGTCTTGGAAACATTTAATTTCTCCACAGATTTCATAGAACTAATAAATAGCTTATATAAAAACTCTGTGTCGTATATTAAAATTGGGGCCTTTTTATCTAACAAAATTCAAATACTAAAAGGAACTAAGCAAGGTTGTCCTCTGTCACATTTGTTATTTGCATTGTCAGTAGAACTGTTTGCAAATTACATAAGAAATAATAACAACATAAATAGCTTTATGGTTAATTCAAATTATGCCTCTAAAATACAATTATTTGCTGATGATATAATATTAACCATAGGAAATTTAGACTCTTCAATAAGGCATATTACAACAGCTATAGACCATTTTGAGAAACTTTCAGGTCTAAAATTCAACAGCACTAAATCTGAAACATTATTGGTAAATAAAAAAGTAAGTTCTGAATGGAGAAAACATAGTAATTTTAGTTGGGGGAATAACACTCTTAAATATTTAGGAATATATATAAAACCTAATTGGAAAGAAATTATACAAGTCTATTATAGAAATTTGTTAGGTATAATCAAAGAATATATAAACAAATGGAGTAAAATGTTCTTTACTTTTGAAGAAAAGCTAACATTAATAAAAATGTGCATTCTTCCTAAAATTTTGTTTCTTATTCAAACAATAATTATTAGCCCTCCAAAAAAAAAAGAATAAAACAGCTCAACTCACTTCTAATTAAGTTTTTATGGTTCCCACAAAAACAAGAATAAAGTATGATTGGCACAATAGAGATTGGGAAAAAGGTGGAATTAAATTTCCAAACATAGAACTTTATGCTGAATCAGTTATAATTCACATCATAAGCAAGTGGTTAAGTAACAAGTATACTTCAAATTGGAAAAATCTACACATGAATATTCTACTATCTAATGCCGATGAAACAATAAACAATGATATTTTTAATGAAAATAACATTTTTTTAGTAGTAAAGGACTCAGTATATAAAGAAAATAAGCATGAGAAGTTACCACATTGTGTTAGCTATATACTAAACAATTTTAGGAAAATTATAAATAGTAACTGCATAACAAGACATTTTTCTATATTAATATTCTCAATAGCACACACGAAGAATTGTTTAGACTCTTTTAATATGAATAAAATAATGGAAATGAAAGGCAATGCACTAAATTATTGGCATCAGTTCCTAAGTACACATAATATTCATGATACTACAAGCCTTTTAGCAAGGTATAACACAAATCA
>NC_056739.1:1575123031-1575145531 GCF_019279795.1 Protopterus annectens | reverse complement strand
GGGAGTGGGTGTGCAGGGTTCAACTTTGAGCTCACAGCTGTTCATACTGGTGGTGGACTACATTAGCAAGCAGGTCAGAAGGGACAGATCAACAAAGTTGCTGTATGCAGGCAATGTGTCATTACAAGTAGGCTCTAAGCAAGAACTTCAGCAAAGGATAGGGGAATGGAATGGAATGCAAGACTGAAAGCACATGGGATGAAACTAAGTACAGATAAGACAGTTGTAATGGTAGCAAATGGTGGAGTTCAGAAGAAAATGAAAACTGAAATAGAAGGGAAAATAGCAAACAGGTTAACAGCCTCAAGTATTTGGGATGGGTGGCTGAGGAGAAGGGAAGTCTGAATGAGGAGGTCAAAGCTAGAATCAGAGAGGCTGCAATCAAATAGCACAGAGTATCAGGTGTAGTATATGACAGAAGAATGCCAGAGAAGCCGAAAAGTAAGGTGTGCAAAACAGTGCTGCAGCAGTACTACCATAAAGTACAGAAACCTGGGCTGTAAAGGCAGAGCAGTTGTGGAAGTTAGAGGGAATGGAGATTAAGTGCGTGAGACAGGTGGTAGGATGCATATTGTGGGACAGATGAAGAAATGAGGACATAAGAGCAGAATCCAATAAACTCCAATTGCAGAAAAGGTCAGAGAATAGATTATTGTTGTTCAGGCACATGTGCAGAAAAGCAGAAGACAATCCGTGAAGAAGATTTAGGACTGACAGGAAGAGACAAGAGGAAACAAGGGCATCCAATAAAAAAGTGGATGGATTGCGTGAGAGACGACCTGCAACAGTCAGCCATGAATGTCGAAGTAGGTAGGAGACTGGCATTGAATACAGAGAGATGACAACAGTTGATATGACACCCTATGTAAAAAATGGGAAGTAGGGTATTGATGATGATGATGATATAGATATGCAGCTATATGATTACAGTCACTATTTTCCAATGGATTGTAATCAACACACACAATGTCTGTCACAATTCACCAAAACTCAGTCCAGTGAACCTGTGAAATAGACTTTAACATGTGTCCTTTGGGGGGAGGTCCTTGCCTTCTTGCTTAATTCTGTTTGCTGAATAAAAAAAAAAAAAACAAGAAATAAAATGTTAATATATATATATATATATATATATATATATATATATATATATATATATATATAGATATATATATATATATATATATATATATATATATATATATATATATATATATATATATATATATATGGGTCTAGGACACATGCTCGACTAGCATATGTCCGAATCACAAAACATCGAACACACACATACACGAAAGCGCTTAACATCGAAAAGCTCTTTCGTGTATGTGTAGTTCAAAAAAAAATCTATGTTCCCCCTGCACCCCCCCACACCCCCCTACTTTATTATTTTCACTCTGAGAGTGCACTACAGTGGGGAAAAGGGAAATTTCCCTTACACGCACTGTAGTTCGATCTATGAAACAGGCACACATACACGGAAGCGCTTGTTGAAGAGTCCCTATCAAAACATCTAAAACCCATAACATCTAAAATCCATAACATTGAATTTCATAACACCTAACAGTACAAATCACATGAAAATAACACCCCCTCCACATATAACGACATATAATGACACCAAACTACCAAACACACTTTTTACTACGTTTCTGCAGTGGGGTTAGGAAATTAACTTTTTCCCACTGCAGTGCAATCTTGGAGTTGGTATATTTAATTTACGGGGGTGTGTGGGGGGTGCAGGGGGGCTTGCCCCCTGCAGAAACATAGTAACAAGTTTGTTTGGTAGTTTGGTGTTGTTATATGTGGAGGGGATGTTATTTTCTTGTGATTTGTAGTGTTAGATGTTATGGGTTTTAGATGTTTCAAAGTAGATCCATATAGATAGATATATATATATATATATATATATATATATATATATATATATATATATATATATATATATATATATATATATATATATATATATATATATATATATATACATACACACACACACACACACACACACACACACACACACACACACACACACACACACACACACACACACACACCATACCTCTTAGCCTCTTAGTGCAAGAAATCTGGGGGACAACGGCCCAAAACTAGGGACAGATTTTAAATATTGCTGTTATAAACTTGGACAGTTGCCAGAATACTTGGATTTGTATTTTGATGCATTTTCTGAAGAATATAAAGTGTGAAACAAGTGTGAAACTCAAATGTATGCAATTATTTATTGAGTTAATTCTCAGTGATTTGCCAGAAAACCAAACATTTTATGAGAAACAGACTAAAAATATGAGGCAGAAATCTGGATATTCTGTGAAAATCTGGACAGTTGAGAGATATCACACACACACACACACACACACACACACACACACACACACACACACACACACACACACACACACACACAGTCAGTAGGAATGGGGAAACACTGGTAACGGGAAGTGAAGAAAACAGAAAATTTAAATTAGAAGTAGCTGAAAATAAAAGGAGAAAGCTAACAGAACATGCAGTATGTGCAGAAAACACACAAGGACAGTGTACTTAATCAGAAGATGTGTTCGGTTATAAAGTGAGATAATCTGACTGCATGTAAAGAGGAAATGTTTCATCTACAAAGTAAAGTGAATACCTTTGTTATACCTTCTATACATGCAAAAACACTGGCATCACTAAATAAGAAGTAGGATTTCACAAAGCTATATTGCTACCACATTCTCATTACATGGTGG
This sequence comes from Protopterus annectens, assembly GCF_019279795.1. Classification (NCBI taxonomy): domain Eukaryota; kingdom Metazoa; phylum Chordata; order Ceratodontiformes; family Protopteridae; genus Protopterus; species Protopterus annectens. The sequence continues at coordinate 1,575,142,781 of NC_056739.1, read as the reverse complement.
AAAAGATACACAAACAATAAAGAATAAAATATATCATGCTGAAAAAATAAGCAATTAGCTGAGAGTTTGTGAAACTTTTCATGAATCTGTTAAAGCTGGAAAGTTCATAACTCTTTGAACTGACAGGAAAACTAAGTGCTATTTTTATCCTCAGCACATTAGTCCATGATACTGGCCATGTATCAGTGTACAGATTGCATTACATTCTTCCTCTGGATTCCCTTTTGTAAATATGATGTCCTGGCCCTCTTTTTAACAATTATTAATCTTATATAAGTAGGCAGCTACATTAAGAAGCCAAAGAACATCACAGCAACTTTTAACCTACAGCTGCATTCATAACCTTTAGTTTGTTAAAGTCTTTAATGCACATTCCATTTTATATTGCCTGCCATCTGACCTTCAGAATTTTAGTTCCAAATACAGTATTTATGTTATCTGAATTGCATTTCAGTGCACAGTTTTTGCCTGTGAATGCAACATATTTTTTCTCATTCATTGGTATGAGCCTTTTACCATGGTTCATCTTTAATCTGCATGTTTAATGTGCACAGTTCAAGACTTAAATAGTAAGTTACTGCTAGGCGTGTGTTGATATCAGTATTGTTGTTGGATAATGGAATACCGCAGACACACCTCAAAATAATTTGCATACTGATTTTAAAGTAATGTTCTAAGAAATTAAGGTGTCACTGTAATTGTTAAATAGCTCCTTTTAAATTCATAAAAATTGATACGATCTTAATGGTTAAGTATGTCTAATTCTGCTGTACTGTAAACTCTGTGATGTTTTGTATGGACTCTCTTTCATCAGACGTGACAGACCCTTAATTCTGAGCCCCACAGTTATGACAAATATTTATCCATATATCTATTAAAGTGATTTTGCAGGCAGACTTTTTCCTCTGTTACTATCTGACATGGGGGTAGCTGTGCCCCCCAAATCCTCATTAGTTATATGTAATAGCCCCAATATTATTATACTTTCAAGTAAGGGGGATGTTTTCATAGATTCATAGATTAGTACTAGGCTAACTGCCCTTGCGAGCCATTTTAAGCCTAGCCAATTATCTCTTGTGAGACTCAAACCCTGCACCTTGTGTTTGTAAGGCAAACACCTTAACCATTAGGCCACCCTCCCAACCCTGTTCTAATCACACATCTTTGGACTTAGTACATTATCCCAGAGCTGGAATTTCAGTATCACTATTCTAAGTAACATAACTGCAGCATGAAATTTCAAGAGCAACCTTTTTGGATTTTCTGTCCATGTTTGCTTATTTTTGAGATTCTTCATAAGGATCACTGCAGCAGCAGTACTCTGTCCATGAGAATTAGCCACAGATGGGCATCTCCTCCTCTGGTCTGACATTCAGAGCATTCAGATATCCCCTGAGCAGAGCAGAGTAGAGTTGAACGTCTTGCCCAGGCCAAGACAGTGGTTCCATAAACAGCTAAAAGGGATAGCACCTAGCAACATTTTCAGCTTTTTTCCAGCTGCAACAAAGTCATCAGTTTTCTGTATTTCTGCCCGTCCTTTTCAGGTAACTTCTAGAGAATAACAGGTACCCAGTTTGGGAACTTCTTCTTTTTCAAATGTACTGTGAGCACTATGCTGTCTTCATTAAGGAGGTGATTCTTCACTGGGCTCATAAGCTGTGCGCCTTTTAAGAGCATGATAAGCTCTTTGCACTAGGTATGTGGAACTCTATCTTGTTTAGTGAATGAACTCTCTGTGAGTGGAAAGAAACATAAAAAAAAAACTCAAAGAAAGGCAGCAGGCAAAGGAGGATGGAAAAACTGAAAAAATGTATGGTTAAAGATGATGCTCAAAGGTAAAAAACGGAATGCTTTATCTGTATTTTGTCTTTTCTTTCTTTATGAAAATATTCACTGGTGTGCTGTGGCTGTTTAGGGTGTATTTATGCATAAAATAATCTTTTAATGCAAAAATAAGACTTTTGATATTCTTGCCCTTCCAGCCATGTAGATTTGAAGGGCATGAAGTGATGACATTGTTTTGGGTGTAGAAGCTGTCTCATCTTAGCTTCTGCCTACATTTTGACAAATGACAGTGATAATTTTGTTCTGTTCCCCATGTGTTTCCCAAAGATATACCTGTTTCCAAAGGCAAATAAACTTTATTAAGAATCATGTCAAACAAAGGCAGAGACACAGAATAGACATCCTGACAACAAGAATATTTAATAAATAAAAGTATTTATTAAATTATACTTTTTCTGGGATGTCTATGTTGTGACTTTGCCTTAGATGCCTGGCACCGCACTACCAAGTTCGTCCACCCATGGAATCATGCTACACCTGATAATGTCATTGCCTGACTGTATGCAAGTTTTCAGCATGCACTCTGAAAGACAGCATTTTTATTTTTACTTTAAAATATTAAACATCTAGATCTATTTTATCTGTTGTAATGCATTCCATAAGTTGAATTCATTTGTTATGCAGCAAGCACTTTCTCTGACAGTTTCAGCAGCTAAGTCAATTCTTTCTACTTTATCTTTAGAGATCCAGTGGGAAGAGAGTGAAAGGCTGTAGTGACCCTACCTGTTCCAATATGTATCTCTTTGTATACCCCCTTGTCTGCGGCCTATATGACTTTGTCTCATTTGTGTTACCCCCTTTCAGTTGTTAGGTATCCTATTTCCTATCTGGATGAAAGTATCCAGGCAGATCTCTGTGCTGTGCAAATTTTAGTTGTGCTCCAGGAGCAGTTCTCCCAACAAGACAATCCCAATTATCCTAGTTCAAGAGACAGAGGGAGGCTCAGTAATAATTCCAGTATCCAGGCAAATGCTTGCTCACTAATGAAAGTCTCCATCCCAAATAATGCAAGGGGTGACATCTGAACGCTGGATGCCTGTACTATGAGAGCTTGTTCCAGTCTCTACCTCATTCATTTTGAAAGGTGTGCCACATAGCTCTCAACTCTCCAGAATTTCATAGAATGTCCATATTTTTGCCCTGTTTCTCATAAAATATATGTTTTTTAACAAATCATCGATGACTTGAAATCACTAAATAATGACAGACATTTTAGTTTCAGACTTCATATCCTTTAGAAAATGCATGCTAATACATACTTGTTATTCCAACAACTTGCTAAGATTATGTGGTGATGAATTTGGAGGGGTGTGTGCTTGGCATTAATAGCCAAGGTGTTCACCTCATAAACACAATGTACAGGGTTTGATTCTGACCTCAGATTATTGCCTATTCTCAAAATGGCCCTTCAGTGCAATTAGCCTAGTATTCATCTATGAATAAGATCAATATTTAAAATATGTCATTGACTTTGGGCCTTTGTCTCCTCATTATTTTGGCTTCATCCAGAATCTGAATGCAAAGAGGTTGAGAGAGATGGTTTACTAAGGAGTACATGGCCATATTACAGGATTGATTCTCAGGTGTCCCTGCCACTGATACCAGGAGCAACCAAAAGGGAAAAAAAAAGTCTCCTCCCCAGATTCTTTAGAGTTAAATTTAAACGAGGAAGTATTTGCACATTCCAGGCAGTTCTCCTCACCATTAGGCTATGATGCCAGTAATGATGAGATCCCTCTAGAGGATGACATCTTTGAGGAAATCTTTAAGTCTGATGAGAGAGGATTTCTAGGTGTGGTTGAAGGAAATCTTGATATCACATAATGGGTACTTAGACCTCTTGGGTACTGAAGAACCTAAACTAAACAGCTGTTCCATATGTATTCATGTCATTTGAAGAAGCTTTTGAAAATGTATCTAATGTCTTACCCCCAGGTAGCCATATATGCTTTACAATGTGTAGGGTACCTTTACAATCACCCAGTTACTGATCTAACAGAAGATACTTCTAGAGAGTCTAAACTGACTACAGCGCTCAACACCATCCCTAATGATATGAAAGCAGAGTACTGCATTTTGTTGAAAGAAAGGAAGTTTATATACCTACACCAGGCATTAGAACAACAAATTGCCAAACACACATTATTAAATATCAGGAAAATATCCTCAAAATTCAGGGATATGGAAAATTAAATCCTTGATGAGGCCCTAAGGGACAGCATATTTGACTAACCTAGATGTCCTTTAAAAGTTAGTAAGCATTCTATTAGCTATGGTTACAAAGGAATTGATACTAGCAGCAGGGGTACATCAGGAAGGATGGTCACCTGAAAATTATGCTTAGCTTAGGTTCTACCTTCTCTCAGATCATGTTAAAAAGCAGCTATTAAATGTTTCCTTGGGCTAGGATTTGCTATTTGGCCTTCATTCACAGGAGATGTTTAAGAAACTGGAGGAGAAAGGAAAAACAATAGTCAGTCAAGTATCTCTTTCACCCACCAATTCCAAGATAACATATAAACTACCATATCAAGCAACAGCATTTTTATAGAAAACAAACTAAAATGGTACAATTAAGACAGAGAAGGCTTGAAAAAGAGGCAGAACCAGACAGGTGGTAGAGGCAGGAGCAGGCAACAAGGTATGGGATAGGAGTGAAGTCTCTCATCACCCAGGATTGTTATGGAAAGTACTGATTATGCTACTATACTCCCCCTTTTACCCCTTTCATCTTGCCCCTTCCAGCATCTCTACATTTTGGAAGGGAGGCAATGCTACTTCAGAACAAATGCATTACAATTAAAAAAATGCAGATCTTTTCTCTTTTTCTTTGAATGTAACCATCCTACCAGATCTATTAAAATTGGCACAATCAGTTCTGTATTAACTTTTTGACTTTTACAATGCATTGCAATAGAAAGGGTTCAGGTCTGACCATAAGCTAATCACCCTTAACATCCACATCCCACCCCCAACCCCCAGTAAAGAAACCACCATAAAAAACTTCTCCAAAGCCAACTTCATGCTACTCAAGTCAGAAGTGACAAACTTCATAACACCCATGCAGACGGGAACTGAAAGTTCAACTGCTGAATCCTACATTAAGGCACTGTACGAGCACATCCACTCATGCATGAATCGTGCCATCCCAAATAGAACCAAAATGCTCTCATCCAAAAAAAGGAAGCCGATCTGGTGGTCCCCTGCCATAAACAAACTTTACAACAAAAGGAAGAAACTTTTGCAGAAAAGAGGAAAATCCCAGGATGCAAAAACTCCTTACTAGCCTCAGTAAGAAACTGAGATGCCTCATAAAATCCTCCAAAGCTAGTTACGAAAATAAAATTGCCAAAGATTCCAAAGACAACCACAAAGCATTCTATAACTATGTCAAGAATCTAAATGGCAATGCTCAGATCTGCTCTGAGCTAAAACAGAATGGCATTAAATATACTGATCCAAAGGATATTGCCAATATCCTGGCAGATCGATTCAGTGCCAACTTCAGCCCTCTCACCCCTAAATGGCCCATCTCAATACCGGAAGATTGCCAAATTCCAGTAATAACGGCCACACAGGTACAAAACGCACTCTCTAAAGCCAAGAATACAGCATCCATGGGACCAGATGACATCCCGGGCTGTGTGCTACATGAACTACAATATGAACTGGCACCTCACCTAAGTGTCATGTTTAATCATAGCCTCACCTCAGGTTTTGTGCCCACTGAGTGGCGCAGAGCTACAGTTATCCCAATCCACAAGGGGGGATCCACCTTGGATCCCGGAAACTACCGTCCCATCAGTCTGACAAGCCTTATCTGCAAGGCCATGGAGCGTATTATCATGGAACATATAAACAAAGACATTGGCAACCTTCAAACACTGGACCCCACCCAGTTTGGGTTTGTGAAGGGCCGATCTTGTCTCCTGAACCTGATTGACTTCTTTGAATCAGTCTCCAGAGCCATGGACAAGGGTAAGGTGGTCCGCACAGCCTATCTAGACCTTGCCAAGGCCTTTGACACCATCCCCCACTCTGGAATCATAGATAAACTTACTAAGTTGGGCATTAATCCCTATGTCACCCAATGGGTTGCTAAATGGCTTACTGATAGAACCCACACTGTAAAAGTAGCCGACTCCAAATCCAGCTCCAGACAAGTGACAAGTGGAGTACCTCAGGGTTCAGTCCTGGGGCCGCTCTTGTTTGGCATCTACTTCTCTGAAGTACAGGTCAACACTAAGGGACTCTGGCTAACAAAGTTTGCAGATGACTGCAAACTGGGAGCCATTATTGAATCCCCAAATGATGTGGATACTCTACAAAAGGGCCTTACAGAAACAGATGCTTGGTGCCAGAGCCATGGGCTCAAGCTCAATGCCAAGAAATGTATTGTTATCCCCTTTGGGAAAAAACATGTATCCATGAATTATCATATAGGTGGCAGTACACTAAACACAGAAAGTGTGACAAGAGACTTAGGGACACAAGTGGACAGTGGTCTCACCTTCGATAACCACATCGCCACAACAGTCAGGAAATCCTTCTATGTGGCACACCTCATTACGAAGGGCTTTTCATCCAGAAAGAAGGAGGTCATTGTCCCACTGTACTCATCCCTCATTAGACCCATTATAGAATACAACGCCCCATTTGGTATGTACCTCTCAAGACATCTGCAACAACTGGAAAGGCCTCAGAAATACCTCACTAAAAGAATCACAGGCCTAAAGCAGATGCCCTACACTGACCGCCTTAAAAAACTCCAGCTATACTCTGTCACATATCGTCTACTCAGAGGCGATCTCTGCTTAACATACAAGGCCATGTCAAACCCAGAGCTGTTGGACATGCTACACTTAAAGAAATCCCAATCCCTCAGAGCTACACGCCCAGGGATCTAAACCTTGTCATCACAATAAACAAAACATGCGGGAGGGATAGGTTCCTGACCCAGAGACTCCCCAGACTCTGGAATAGATTGCCCATACATGTCAAGCAGAGTGCCTCTTTGGACCTCTTCAAGAGGAACCTTGACAATTGGATGGGAGAAAGGAAATTCACCCCAGGGATCACGTCAGTCGCCCTGCTAGACAGGGGTCCAGGAAAGTAAATAATGTGGGAAGAAATAGCCAGGGAATTGTTATGGCTAGGCTTGTATAGGCCCTAGGGCTGATAGCCTAGTACCAACCTATGAACCTATGAACCTATGAACAGTGGGTTGTTTTCTATTCCAGGCTTTGCTAGCCCTGAAAAAAGAAAGCCCTTCAGAGCCCATCCTAGACATGTTAAGACTGAACAAGTTTTCAAAGATAACCAAATTCAAGATGCTTGTCTACTGTTTCTACCAAATACAATGTTGGTCATCTGGAATCTGAAGATTGCCTATCTATATAAAACTGTCCACAAGGACGACAGACAATTATTGTGATTCAAGGCTGGACAGTAACACTTTCATTTCATTTCCTTGTCATTTGGTTTTTCCACTGTGTCCAGTAGGATTCCTATCTACTCCTACTTGGATAACTGCTTGATCCAGGTACCAAGCAGGGGGACATTTAAAGGGCATTGAAATATACTCTTCATTGCCTGAATAACATAAGGTTATAATTAATCTGCTAAATTTAATCCTGACAAAGGGGACTATGCAGGACATAAATGTAAACAAAGTGTTCCTAGCTTGGGCTGAGGCCATGCCTCTCAACCTTATAGGTCAAGAAATCTGGACAAAGCCTAAAGTAATGGGAGAACAAAGGCCCAAAAATAGGGACAAATTACAAATAGTGCTTTTATAAACTTAGAAAGTTGCTTGAATAACACAATTTGTTATAGCATGCATTTTTTGAAGAATATGAAGTCTGAAAATCAAATGCGTCATTACTTAGTGATTTCACTCCTCAGTAATTTACCAAAAACTTTACAAACTTTATGAGGAACAGACCACAAATATGAAGCAAATATCCGGACAATTGAGTGGTATGGCTGAGGCCCTTCTTCTGGAACTGATCTCTTCCAGTTTTCCTTAGAGAACATTCAAGATAGCCTGTATATTCCTTCATAGCCACCTCTGTCCTGATGGTAGCCATCGCCAGATTGCCGGCAGATGTCAATCAATCCAGGGATACACCTTGTAACTCCAGAAAGAATGCCAATCCTGAGCCTGGATGCCTCAAATCTGGCATGAGGGCTCATACTTCTCAACTAAAAATGCAATGAGCATGGCAAACCTCCATGGCAAAAAAGAATATTAACTAAAGAGGTTGTGGTCCTAATTCTAAAGGCATTCAGAACAATCTGGCACACAGACACAATGAAGGCAATGATGAACAATGCCATGGTCATATGATAAATAAAAAAAAGGCATTAATTCATAGATATTGTGCAGGCTGATAGCCTGGGGACATAGGCACGCAGGTAGGCCTTTATCTCCTGGCTACTTGCATCTCTTTAGACTTAAACTCTAGATTGTCAAACTGCACACAGCACAGTAACACACAATGGCTGAAAGGAAGAAGCTCCAAGAATAATACGAACAGCAGAAAAGATTCTGGGCACTAGTCTTCCTACCTTACAGGAGCTCTTTGAAATGAGATGCAAAAAGAGGTCCCACAAAATACTGAGTGACACTCAGAGTGTGGCTGGTTCACTAAACTTGCATCTGGTAGAAGGTTACGGAGTTTCAGCTGCAGGACCTCCAGATTCATGAACAGTTTTTATCCAACTGCAATAAGACTCATTAATACAAACGTAAATCTGGATTTATCAAAACTATAACAGATTGTTACACTGTCATTCTTTTTCTTTTTTTCCTCATACAGTAATTCTATTTATTTATTTATTGCATACTAAAATTAATATATTCTCATTCGAGTGCAATTCCAATCACTTCCTCATGTGCAGTGTCACCCAGTCTCACCTATGTGTATAGTATACTTTTCTTTTCATCTCTTAATCATCTAGTGGTCAGTGTTGTCCAGTGTATATAAATAGTGTACAAGCATGTGCGTCAGCTGCCTAGATACTTACTTCTGTGCTATAGTTATTGTTTATTCTTTAATACCTATCATGTCTGTCTTTTTGTGTTTGTTTTTTCCCTGTAAAAGAGCTGACACTCGAAATTTCATTTAGGTAACACTTGTGTTTCCTAAATGATAATAAATTTTCTTTGAATCTTTGAATTTGCTGAAATATAGGCTCCCTTCCATTTTTCTTCTGAAAGCACCTGTAAGTGTCCAAGGTTTTCTCTTTTGTTTGGCCTAGGAGGTAGATGAAAGAAGGAGATCAGAAAGGGATCTGCGCTTTCCTTTCCTGGTAAAGAAGTGAGTGTATGCTGACATTTCAACAATCCCCTTTCCTTTACCAGATAGAAATAGTCAGTTGTCCAAGCTCTAAATGGATGAAACATGCTAGAAGAACAGAAAAAAGAAACATTAAAAAGTATTTTTAAAGAGGGGACAAGCCACATTGTACTGGGTGGGGGTATTCTCCATGTATTCTTTCATATATGTACTAAATCCGTGGTACTAAATCCGTGGTCACATAACTACAGAGAAAAAAGTGAGTGTATGCTGACATTTCAACAATCCCCTTTCCTTTACCAGATATAAATAATCAGTTATCCAAGCTCTAAATGGATGAAACATGCTAGAAGAACAGAAAAAAGAAACATTAAAAAGTATTCTTAAAGAGGGGACAAGCCACATTGTACTGGGTGGGGGTATTCTCCATGCATTCTTTCATATATGTACTAAATCCGTGGTACTAAATCCGTGGTCACATAACTACAGAGAAAAAAGTGAGTGTATGCTGACATTTCAACAATCCCCTTTCCTTTACCAGATAGAAATAGTCAGTTGTCCAAGCTCTAAATGGATGAAACATGCTAGAAGAACAGAAGAAAGAAACATTAAAAAGTATTTTTAAAGAGGGGACAAGCCACATTGTACTGGGTGGGGGTATTCTCCATGCATTCTTTCATATATGTACTAAATCCGTGGTCACATAACTACAGAGAAAAAAAAGCCCAAACATTTATATTAGTGCTGACTGACAAATACACACTGCATTATCAGTAATTCCCTATGTAGAACTACAAATGAGGAGTTGGTTATCAGCAAATAGAAACCTGCAGGTTTGAACTCATCTAATTCACATTTAAGTACAGGACTACCACAGTCTTTTTTAGGTATTCTTGCAACATGCGTTTAGTTATGTTTATAGTGTGTTTTAGGCAGCTAATAAGACTAAACAGAGACAACAGTCTGCCCAAAGGTGTGGCCAAGAAACAGACTAGTCTGTCTATTTTTTGGTAATACATAGTGGCCAATATCCCAGATTGTGGATGTGCTATATATGCTGCAGTGTGATGTCTCTCCATGAGTCTACTACTCCTAATCTACGGACATCATTAGTCAGATTCTTCCCTTGCACTGAGGTTGACAGCCCAAATGCAGATAGTTAGTGACCAAGGTTCTGTGGGAGGTGAAGGGCCAGAGAGATGTCATAGATGGAAACAGAGGTACTGGATTTATTATGTTACAACCTTACCTCCCTTGCATGTCTGGAGATATATTTATTGATCCACTGCCTGTAATGAGGTGCAGTCTAGGAACGTCCTGTTTTCGGACTAGAAACTGCTCTGCGACTATGGACAGCAACACCACTCAGACTTGCCTGCATGCCTAGCTCATCTACTGCCTTGAAATTGGAATTCCCTGGAGGCCCCAAAAGCAATATCACTTCCTTTATCCTATCATTCTCAACCCTCCCCAAAGGGTGGTGAATAGGCAAAGTCTCATCACTCCTCTCCCCCCCTGGGCAACTCCAACAGTTGCCCAAGCTGCTAATTGAACTCAGGCCAGCTGGTCATAGTTAGGGATGCATCCCTCTATTCCATTTGAGGTGTTCTGCCGTTAGATACTTATTTAACATGTTTTGAGTTATACCACATGCATATGGAGACCCATTACTGCTACACGTAAGTCAATGGCAACATTAGCAGACGTTTAAGGATCCATTGTCACTTGCTAACATTTCACATTATGAAAATGAATAAAGAAACAAGAATGTGATGGCATTGTAACATCAGCATCAGAACATAGTTTACCTGGACTGAAAAGAAGTATTTTTGATGCAAAAAAATGAAGATTAACTGATGGAACACTAAGAATCCAGTAACTGAAATATATTAAGTAATGTGTCTTTTAAAATTCTTGCAAAGAATAATAATTCATCACTGCTTACGGGAGTAAGAGGGCTGAGCTAACTATGAGATATTGTAAATAATGGTTATTAAGAGAAGAGCAAATGGAAAAACTGCACAGATGCTGCGATGTATAAACAAAGCATGCCATTTCTAAAGTAATACTTTTTGTAGGATTATGTGATGCAACTATCACTTCTTTCTGAAAAGTATCTACTAACAGTTTTGTTTCCACTTTTTTTAAACGTCAGCCTGTCAGTGCATTTTTCGTAAATGAGATCTGCCACAGTGCCATATACATTTGTTATAATCTGCTGCCATTTCAAATCAACATCCTGTAAAAGCAGAATGAAAGAATGTGTTTTTATTATCATATGGAAAAGTGGCGGTTGGCATTCTGAAATAAAAAGTGTGTCATTTCCATTAACATCTGCATGCATTTATACTATAAAAAGGCAGAAACTGCAGATTTAACACAAACATCTTGAAGATGCATAATAGATTAGATTAAAGCTTGGCTTGCTGATTTTTTTGTTGTTAAATGTAAATAAAAGTAATGAATTACAAGGTCTTCTGTGTTAAACACATAATAAGCAGCAGGGTTTGATCATATTTTCAACACGCTGCTTTTCAAAACTATTAAAAATTAATGCATCAGAATTCTAATTGACTTTGTGGCAGTTGGGGAAAAATACTTCTCAAAAATAAACCGGATGTGTTGCAATATGCATTGCCATTTGAAGAGTTACTTCAATTGTTTTTTTCAGTTAGCCCACACATATAAAAATAAAACAGTTTTTGCAATACAAGCGACTTCCATTCCACTGAATAGTTACAAGTCAGGCAGGAATATGAATCTTTAACAGAAGGGTGTCTGAGATCCCAGAATCTCAATCAAAGTACACAAAGTTTCAGCGGTAATACGTTTTTTAAGTTCTATGGTATTCCTAGTGCATGATTGTAGTGCTAAAACACAGACTTTTCTATTTCAAATGATACTGAAGCATGGTACAGTATTTGTTTTGTGCTTGCAACAAATACCTGCTGGACGCAGTATTAAACAACATCTTAAAGGAAGACTAGGTAAACAATTGCAGAATGGTCACATCTATGCACGTATTGGTGTTCAATGCCTTTGAATCAATGTTAGCCAAATCAGGAGCCAGTGTATGGCTTATAATCATTAATCCCAATGTCACAGGGTGAGACATCCATATCTTGACCCTTCTGTCTAAAGATGTGTTACTTCACTAACCACAAGCACCCTTTGAAGACCCCAGCTTTGGAGGTATGTGGGACTGCTCTGAACTGGTCATACTTTATACTCTCCCCTCCAGCGAAAGGGCATAAAGTGGGCACCTTGTATTCTTCACATTTAGTATCCATCTCTTGCCAGTATTGTGGAAATGTGACTGGAAAGACAAATGATTATCTTGTTTTCAGACATTCACCATAGATAAATGAGCCATTACCATATCATCACTTTTCTGCATTCCACCAAGCATATCATACAGAGCACTCTGCCTTGCACATAGCAAGTTTCCAAGGTATTCTTCTGGATCTATAGCTGGAAAAAAGTGTCTGTTGTTTGTATATCAGGGTTTCTGAATGTTGTTCTCAGTGCTTCAACATGGATCTATCTTCTGTGTCCACTACCAGGCTCTGAGGCAGAGGCTACAGTTCCATTTGTCTTACAGTTCTAAGTTATACCCCATGCAGTAATTCACCTCTGTTCTATATATGTCTGAAAGCTTTGTACGTTTTCATTTGCTGCCAATATCCATGTCAGCACAAGCTGTATGTTAATAGAGCCATTACCCAGGGAATCTTGGGCAGAAGTGTCATAGCACAGTGCAAACTGTCTGGCTGATCTAGATCCACTGTGGACCTCATCACTTAGCTATACCTAGAATAAATTAATTACTGTCTCCAGTGGCACAGCAAAGCTGTCTTTCTAAACATCTGAGCTTTCTCTGAAATTGGACTATGTAATGAAAAATGCATGCAGCAGGTCTTTCACATTAAACTGTGCATCAATGCACACTCTGTAAAAGTAAATCTCTTTTCCATCTTTAAGTATGTAATATATAGATACCAGTAACATCTTTTCTTATTCTCCACAAGACAATAGAATGAATTGTTTGTTGTATACTATTGCCCCGTCCCACCATCAGACTCACAGAATGAAACATACAGAGCTCAAAATCTAAGGTGGGGCCTCCCTCCCCCTGTCTCTCATCATCAAGGGTATCCCACCTTGTACTCATATAATCATTGTCCACTGTATGGTGTTCTCCCTTCATATCTTTACAGTTTTATACAAATGGCTCATTGTATCAGTGTACAACAGTCCCAGCTGCCACTTTATGTAATGCTTTTTAGGCAACGTTGAATTACTCTATAATGCTATACCAGAAAGCAATACATGAGAGCAGTTCTGAAGAATGCTGCTTATGCAGTTAAATCAAAATGCTGACAGGTCAACATGGCTGATATATTCAACATTAATTCTGTCAACATATGCACTGGATTTGCAGAAGTTCAACCAAATACTTGCACAAAGCAGGGGAAAGAGCTTTGACACAAACATCCAGCAAGAAGGTCTTTTGCAGACTAATGACTGGTGCTAAAGTCATGGTCTCAAACTTAATGCAAAAAAATGCATTATCATACCCTTCGGCAAGAGTGATGTTCCTGCAAATTACCACATCAATAGCAATACTCTAAGCATACAGTCATTGATGAAAGGTCTTGGCACACAGGTTGACAGCAACCTTAACTTCGATTACCATGTCTTCACAGTGGTAAGAAGGGCATTTGATATAGCTCATCTCATACGTAAGGGCATTGCCTCTAGAAAAAATAGGTTATAATCCCCTGTACTCTTCCCTCATCAGGCCAGTAATAGAGTATAACACTTACATTGGTATGTTGCTTTCCAAACACCTGCAGTAATTGGAGAGACCACAAAGGTTCCTTGCAATGAAAATTCAGGGTCTTCAAGATCTGTCTTATGTGGACAGACTGAAATCATTGTCACTTTACTCTATGTCATACAGACTGCTCAGAAGCGACCTGTGCTTGCATATAGAGCAATCTCTGACCCAGCTTTAATGGAAATGCTGCACATTCGCAAGTCAAATGGCATATGGCTCACTTACTCAAAGGATTTTAACCTGGTATGTGACATCAACAGAACTTGCTGGAGAGACAGATTTGTCTCACAGAGGCTGCCCCTTCATGTTAAACAAAGTCCCTTGTTGGCCCTATTTAAGCATAATTTGGATGATTGGATGGGTAACTAGGAAAATCACATTGGAGGTTCCTCCTGTGTCTCTTCTTGGGCAGGGGCAATAAGTGCTGATTTTAGTGTCTGCTTGAACCAGATCCCCCTGGGAACACAAGTTGAACTTGGCTAGGCTTTTAAGTGCCCTGGGGCTGTTAGCCTAATAACCTCCTATAATCCTATAATCCTATGATGATTGGCACATAGAGCTTCCCCATTACTGATCGATAGTGGGGAAACAAAGACCATGTATCATTAGGGAGATGGACTAGGGATGTGTGTATAAAAAAAGTATATATATATATATATATTTATGGGTGTAGGGCACCCCCATTGAATGAAGACTACACCATCACTCAGAAGATTGACAATTTAACATTGAATTCACAAATGTCGGCACATTCTGTGCATGCTCCAGGGATTACGCTGGAGTGGGCTAAACCAATGGCAAGTGTTTTTGCAGGGAGGCAAGCTCTCCTTTGCCCCACACCCCCTGCTATTTATATATGCTAACTCCAAGATTGCACAATCCTTGGGAAAGGGGATTGTCAATCTCATATATTTGCTGACCATCTGTGTGCATTGATCAAATGGTATTAACCAGACAAGTGTCAGCATATCATCAACAGTTTTATCTAATACACTCTTGATGTACCATTAAAACTACTCTTAAACTAGCCATACTTGCACTACTCTCTAAAAACAAAAGAAGAGTCACACACTGTTCACATACATGATACATACACAACTCCAAATCAACCCAGCATACCTGAAAACAACCCACAAACTCAAATCTACACTTAATTGTGTGTATAAAGACAACTCCCATACACTACAAAATATGAAAAAGAACCTTCACACACTGCACCACTCAATATAAGTATAGTAACCCAAAGAAACACTGCTCACATAAAAAAATTGGGACCCAAGAAATTAAATTCTTTAATTTTTTTTAAAGAAAATGTTAAAAAGAATAAAACAAAACAAAAAAGGTAACCCAACTAGCCAAACTCAAGGTGGCAAATAGCTGTAAAGCTAACAAATCCTAAAACAACACTCACTAAACTGCTAAAATACATTACTAAAATGAAATGGCACACAAGAAAAAACTCAGAACTAGACTACAAAGCCACCCACCAAACAATCCATTTGAAAAAGTACAATTGTGCAATTTGAACTTATTATAAAACAGTTGATGTTTGAATGATCCCTGCTGGATTATATCCTGTCAAAGCTTCAGGGCACCTTCCACATGCATGAACTGTCATGCAGCTCGAGCTAAGCCGAACAAAAAACAAGTTTGAGCAGCAAGCCTTTCAAAGCATTACTACCAGCAGAGAGAGAGGGAGGCTAAGCCTCCTTTGTTGGCACCAAATGGAAAACCCTTTCCATTTGCTAATATGTGATTTTCTAGTAGCAGACTGCCTCATTTGGTACCTGCTGCATGCTCTAAGTAAACAGGTATCTAAAGAGAATTAAGACCCTATCATCCAGGCAGTCAATTAAAGATGACTGTTGTTGGGGTATATCCAACACTCCTGATCTTGTGTGACTAGAACCACTCTGTGAGGAAGCTTGTGGTAATTGCCCCTGGCCACTTCCAAAAGAAGGGAAACCGATGGTTGCCTGGGCCAGAAGCAGGGGTGTAGCTAGGATTTTCAAATTTGTACTCACAGCTCTCAAACTGCTACCCCCCCTCCCCAGCCAAGCTACGGCCATAATCGTAATTCACGGTTCGCTCTTTTAGTGTCGATGAAGAGGCATTCGCTGTAATGCCTCTTCAGTAAGATAATATAAATTCACTCAAACTCGGTTCCTTGAATTGAAAATTAACCTGAAATGTCAGTTCTTTGAAAAATGCATCATGGTAGTTGGGGTAGAGAATTTATGCTTTTGTTTTCTGTAACTACGGTACAGGTTTTGAGCTTGAGTAAATTACTAACCACCTGCTACCACTAACTAGGATGTTTCATTCACACACACACCCCTACCTACCTCTTAGTGCAAGAAATATGGACAAAGCCTAAAATAAACAGGGACAGATATTAAATAATGCTCTCGTGAACTTAGAAAGTTGCTAGAATAACAGAATTTGTGCTAGTATGAGAAAGTTGCTAGAATAACAGGATTTGTCCTAGTATGACTTTTTCTAAGGGACATGAAGTCTGAAACTCAAATGTCTGTCATTATTTAGCAACTTCAGCCTTCAATGATTTTCTAGAAAATCACAAAATTTATGAGGAACAGACAAAAAATATGGGGCAAAAATCTGGACATTTTGCAAAATTTGGACAGTTGAGAGGTATGCTACCTACCACACACACACACACACACACACACACACACACACACACACACACACACACACACACACATACCTCTCAACCTCTTATAGCAACAAATTCATAAATAAAACTGAGGCAAAGGCCCAAAAATAAGGACATTTTTTTTAAATATTGCTCTTATAAACTTAGAAAGATAATAGAATAGTAGTAGGTCTTGCATTAGTACGAATTTTCTGAAAGGTATGAAATCTGAAACTCAAATGTCTGCCATTATTTTCTAACTTCAGTCTTTAACAATTTGCCACTAATTTGCTAGAAAACTGCAATTTTATGAAAAACGGACCAAAAATGTGATGCAAAAATATAAAATTGCCAGACAATACAGCTGGGAACCTGTCAAAGAAGGGACACCATTTTAATATGAGCACAGTTAACTTAGAGCAGCTAACAAAATTAGAGAATTTCTGAAATAAAAGTAATGTATAACTCTGATCATTACAGTTATTTATAAAAGTAAAGTAAACCCTGAGACATTTCTAAAGGATTTTTCTAAGCAGTTGAATTAAATGGCAGACTTGTGTTGTTAGCTAAAAAATATAATGTCTAGCAATTCACTTTCAATAACAGGCGATGACTGCT
This sequence comes from Protopterus annectens, assembly GCF_019279795.1. NCBI lineage: Eukaryota > Metazoa > Chordata > Ceratodontiformes > Protopteridae > Protopterus > Protopterus annectens. The sequence goes on along the minus strand of NC_056739.1, from coordinate 1,575,125,521 downwards.
TAAAATTACAAAAGGACTCTAGACAACAGCTTGTTGAAGAGTTTTTCAGTGAAACTGATTTGTCATAACTTGCATGATATTCCTCAACAAAACACTATCTTGATGACAGCAGGAGATGAAAGCATTTCAGTTAAATCAAAATACCTACAATATAAAAGCTTTGTGTATATTTAAAAAAGTATATATGCCTTTCAGATTAGAGCTTTAAGATAGAGAAAAAAAATTATTAAATCTGCCTGAATTGCAACTGACTTTATGATAATTAAGTTCAGATTAAGCTTCCTTATGAAGTTAAGTACAAGGCAAGGTAACTCGGCTGCACCCCAAACAGACAAACTGCTGTACTGGATAAAGAAAGACTGCTCAATGTAATAGGGCCAAAATCAATTTTTTGATTTGGGATAGGGCACAGCATCTAATACCCCAATATAAGTTCTTGTACCGTACCCTCCCCCTGCTTAATATAATTACTTCTGACATTGCCCCTCCATTTAGAAAAGGGTACAAATATTCTAAGGTTTTTTTCATTGGCCGTCTTTTCGCTAATACCACAACATGGCAATTTTGCATGCAGCTAAGTAACTTGCTCCCAATAAGCTATTTCAATGATCGTTAGGTATTACAGGAAGAGCAGTGCATCTTTAATTGTTTACTAAGAGTGAACAAAATAGCCTGCCTTTATCCTGCCCGCAGATGCTTTGCTTTTTGCTCTATTGTCAACATGCTGTGAAGCACTAACTATAACATAATGAACAGCTACTCTTTTTGCTTTCATGAATGGAGTAGACAGCTACTGTACGAATGGTCAATTTACAAAAGAAAAAGAAAAGGAAAGCAGCCAGTGACAAGAAATCCTTGTTTGTAGACAACATGCTTATAGTATTGATAAAAGGGCAGAACTCACAATGGAAAGAAATCACAAAAATAAGTTAATTCAAACTTTTTTCCTTTTCCTTTCTTATCAACCTGATATTGAGCAATCTTTATTTTGGTCACAAATTATCTTTTTACATCAGGGAAATATTCTGGAGATTATGTGTTTAATGCATATAATGGAAAAAAGAATTATTGTTGCATTGGATGGATAGCCATGAATCGTCCTCCATATAGGTCATTGTGAAAGTTTTTCTTGTAGGTTTCCATCATGAAAAGTCCTGGAACCAGTCCTGGAAGAGAGACCAGTACATGTAGGGCACACACACACACACACACACACACACACACACACACACACACACACACACACACACACACACACACACACACACACACACACACACACACACACACACACAGACACAATTACACCTTTGGGCAATTTGAGAGTCCATAGAGATGTTGCCCCAGGTGGCACATGGGAAGCAAACTAGAAAACCAAATAGTGTGAAGAAGCAGCATTACTCTCTGCACCAGATGGCCACCCAAAGCAGCTGAGTAATTGGGAAAAATAAAGCTTACAATGGTTTAAAGTTTTAATCAAGTGTGTGTCCTCTTAAATGTTCTCATCTATCTGAACATCTTCAAATATGTTATTCTGAAATACGTTTTGTAAGTGACAAATGGGTTTCAGTCCCATTAGAGTAATTTAATAAATAAAGCACTAGTTTAAGTCTACAAGTTGGCATCTAGGGATAGGCATCCATTCTAAAGAGTAGGGAGAATGGTTGAAACTTCAGGATGAGGCTGGAGTATAACAATATATCATGATCAGTAGCTTAAATTTAGGTTAAATAAAAAAAAATGCTACAGTAAGTTAAGGTGTTAAGCTACAGCTGTCAGTAAATTAAAAAGATAAGTTTTCTTCAAACACGTGTTAATGCAATAAAATTAATGAATTTTTTTTTCAAAGGGAATATATCTTTAAGAAAGGATAGCTGTTTGCTGTGACTCTTCTCACTGGACATGCCAAAGGAATATGAGTAGCAATCAGAATGTAGATGTTGCTGTTCTTTACTGGAATGGTGATATGCAAACAACACAGTCACTCGCTCACACACACACACACACACACACACACACACACACACACACACACACACACACACACACACACACCCACCCCTACCTTCCGATAATCCATTTGTGATCTGAATGCACTTACTTCAATTGTTGATTACCTGCCTTCCTTCCATGCCTAATCCATTTGTGAACGCCCTTGCTTCACACACACTTGCCTTCCGATAATCCATTTGTGAATGCCCGATTGTTTCCCCGCGAATCCATTGCTTGCCTTCCAAACTGTCTGATAATCCATTTGTGAATGCCCGATTGTTTCCCGCTCGTGAATCCATTGCTTGCCTTCCAATTCCAAACTACACCAACTCAGTGATTGTTTCCCGCTCACAGCCAGCTGGACATGATGTCAGCTCACTTCCAACTGGCTGCTGGTATGCTCCTTAAAGGAGCCAACACCCTTTAAATACGTACGTTTTTTTTTTACTTTCAAAAAAGCTACCCCCCTTCTAAAAAAAGTTGTACTGAAATCAGTAC